>NW_012101609.1:85468-94465 GCF_000951045.1 Mandrillus leucophaeus
AAAAAAAAAAAAAAAAGACACATGCACATGTATGTTTATTGCAGGCCCCTATTTACAATAGCAAAGACATGGAACCAAGCCCACCAATTATAAGACTGAATAAATAAAATGTGGTACATATATACCATGGAATACTATTCAGCCATAAAAAGTAATGAGATCATGTTCTTTGCAGGGACGTGGATGAAGCTGGAAGCCATCCTCAGAAAAGTAACACAGGAACAGAAAACCAAACACTGCATGTTCTCACTCATAAGTGGGAGGTAAACAATGAGAACACATGGACACAGGGAGCAGAACAACACACACCTGAGCCAGTCAGGGAGTGGAGGGTGATGGGAGGGAGAGCATTAGGACAAATAATTAATGCATGTGGGGCTTGAAACCTAGAGGACAAGTTGATAGGTTCGGTAAACCACCCTGGCACATGTATACCTATGTAGCAAACCTACACATTCTGTACTTGTATCCCAGAACTTAAAGTAAAATTAAAAACAAACAAAAAACCAAATAAATAAATAAATAAATAAATAAATAAATATTGATTGTGGAATATGGCTTGAATATAGGCTCCATTACTGATTAGCTGCATGTCTCATTTTTTTAAAAAAGCTGTTGAAATGGACTACATAACCAGTTTTAGCTTTTTGAAATCAAGTCTAACCTAAATATTTATTCTAAGTCTTGCCTGAATTTTGATAATAAGAACATCATAAGACAGGGTCCTCCTCTTTGTGAGTCAGTATTTTATCCCAGGCACCTAGCACATGCCTTGCTTGGGGTCGGTCCTCAGCAAAACTCTGTGGAACAAACAAAAGAATGAATAAATAAATAAATGAAGGTTTGTCTGCAGCTTACAAAACAAAGAAAAGAAAGAAAGAAAAAAAAGAAAAGAAAAATTAGCCATCAGAGGCATGTTAAAGATGTGTTTACTCCAAACTCTCGAACTTGATGGAAAGCTTAAATGAAATTGAAAAGGGCACACTTTTCTGTTTAAGAGATTCAATGGTTAATTCTGTGTCTGTGTATGCAACCTAAGAGCATCTCGTGTCCAGTGCCAACAATCCCCAAAAGATAGGTAAAATAATATAAAATTGATGCTTATAGAAGTTCCTGTTTAGGTGCAGAATATATTTCTGAGAAATACCTCGTCTCTGGTAACGTCAGAAAAATTTTAAGTCAGTGGAATAAGTCCTGCTTTTCTGGTCTAATCCATGTATTCTTGCACTCTCAATTAAGTAAGAATATTGTCTTGAGTTTCGCCACAATAGAAATGGCAATGCAACACACACACACACACACACACACACACACACACACACACAGAAGTAAAAGTCAGTTTCAGGAGGAATTACAAACTGAGAAATCAAGAAAAGTTATAAAGGGAGAAAAAATATTGTACATCAATACTAATAAACATATTTTAACATAAGCTTTTGTAAAATACATATTTAAAAAAACTTACAGAAATAAAAATAATTGTAAGAAAATATTATGAACAGTTGTACACCAGCAAATCAGATAATATAGACCAAATAAGCAAATTCCCAGGAACATAGTCATTACCAAAATTGATTAAAAAAGAAATAAAAAATCTGAACAAAATTATAACACAGAATGAGATTGAATCAGTAATAAAAAATGTCCCAATGAAGAAAAATCCAGGCCCAGATTACTTCATTGGTGAGTTTCATTAAACATTTAATGAAAAATTAACATCAATTTTTCTGAGACTTTTCAAAAAATTTAAGAGAAGAAAACACTTTCTAAATTATTTTGTAAGGTCTACATTACTCTGATACCAGTCAGAAAAGACATTGCAAGAGAAGAAATTCACAGAGCTATATTCTTTCGGAACATACATACAAAAATCCCTAAAAAAAATGAGGAAAACAAATCCAACAGCATATTAAAAGGATTGTAGAGAGTGGCAGAAGATGGATACCAGAGGACTTGGATCTCATCTAAAGGGCAGTATTCCAGCTACTGAACTTGCAGCAAGAGAATTTCTTGCAAGTCATAATCTTCTGACAATTTTGTGTGTGTGTATGAAAAATGAACTTTTACCTAGTCACCCTCTTGAATTTTCAGAAGAGAATTTCCAGCTTAACCAAGATAAAATGAATATTTCCCCACTGAGAAACATTCAGTGGTTATTTGCTCCACTAAAATTATAAATCGAAATTTAAGGCAGTGCAGCAGATTTGATGTCTTCCATTTCTTTTGAGCTCAAACCTTTCATTGGATATTTTGAGGGGTGATGAAGAGACTACCAGATTTGAAGCTATTCTTATCCGTCACGAAGTGAAGTAATGGGAGAATGACACTTGGTGGAATATAAACTCAATTTACTATAATACAATATGCTATTCATGGAAATAGAGGGGCTGCATCTTGTTTATAGTCACTTCTGTACTATAATTTGATGCACACAACATTGAAAGTACTGACACATGGGAATTTTTGCACAAGTAGCCTCAGTGGTCATTTGAAATTTTGGGAGTCTTTGGTTTATGGCCATGTGACAACTGAAGGCACTAAAGACAGATGATTTTAATGTTTCTAATTTATATTAAAAAATGGCCTTCTATGTCTTTAAAATTACTGCTCATAAATATTATAAAATAGCCCACAGGTTGAAGATGAACCTGTTGTCTAAGTATTCCATAAATCTGAATAACCATTGTAAACATTTGAGTCTATAAACTTTATAGTAGCACCTTTCAAAATAAATATTTGTAATTGATTTCAGTGGCAAATTGAGTACGATATATTTATACATATTTATACATATTTCAGTATAGTCTATTAATACTATTAAGAATGAGATACTTACTGTATTGATGCTATTTTAGAATTGTAGCTATTCTCTTTCAATTTGAAAAGTACAAGTTCAGAGGTTTTGGGTTTCGTCTTGTGTTTAAAGTGAAAAATTAAATAAAGCAACCAGCAAATGTAGGTTAAAAAAAAAGGGTTGTATACCATAACCAAATGAGATTTGTCCCAAGAATACAAAAATGGTTCAACCTAAAAAAAAATCAATCAACAGAATGCAACACGTAAAGAACATTTAAAAACTCCACGTGAGCCTCTCAATTGAGGCAGAAAAGGCATTTTACAAAATCCAACACACTTTCATGATAAGGAAACTCAGAAAACTAGGGGTAGAAGGAAATGTCCACAACATGATAAAGGGTATATAGGAAAAACTCACAGGATATAACACACTTAATACTGAAAGACTGAAATATTTTCCCCTAAGATCAGGTACAAGACTAGAATGTTCAAATTATCACTGCTATCCAACATCATATTAAAAGTCATAACCAGGGAAATATATAAGAGAAAGAAATTTTAAAAATCCAAATTATAAGAGAAGGAAAACTATATTCACAGATGACATGATCCTATAAATAGGAAATACCAAAGAATCCTCAAAAAAAAAAATCTACTGGGCTTAATAAATTAATTCAGCAAAGTTGCAGATCGGCAATGAACAATAAAAAGAAAAAAAAACTAAAAACACAATTTCATTGAAATAACATACAAATAATAAAATATCTAGGAATAAGTTTAACCAAAAAGGTGAAAATCTTGTCAATGGAAAACTATAAAATATTTCTGAAAGAATACCTAAATAAATAGAAAGACATTAATGTTCATGGATTGAGAAATTTAACATTGCTAAAATACCAATACTATTTAAAGCAATCTACAGATTTCAACAGCCTTTCTTTTCAGAAGTCAAAAAAGCTGATTCTCAAATGTATATGAAATTTCAAAAAGCCCTGAATAGCCAAAACAATCATGACGAAGGACAACAAAGTTGGAGGACTCACACTTCCTAATTTCAAAATTGAGTACACAGCTATAGGAATAAAAACAATATGAATAGTCATATAAACAAATGGAATATAGTTGAGAGTTCAGAAATCAATCTGTATATTTATGGCCAATTAATTTTTTATTTTATAGCTACATAATAGTTGTATATATTTATGGGGTATATGTGATACTTTGATACAATCAAACAATACATAATGATAAAATCTGGGTAATTGAGATATCCATCACCTCAGACATTTATAATTTGATTGTGTTGGAAACATTCTAAGTCTTCTCTTTTAGCTGTTGTGAAATGTACAACATTTTTTTGTTAACTATAGTCACCCTATAGTGCTCTAGAAGACTAGAACATATTCCTTCTACCTAATTGTATTTTTGTACCCACTAGCCAACCCATCTTTATCCCCTACTCTCCACTACATTTCCCAGCTTCTGGTAAGCACTATTTTATTCACCATCTCCATGGGATCAATGTCTTTTTTTTTTTTTTTTTTTTTTAGTCCTCACACATGAGTGAAAAAAAAAAGTGATATTTGTCATTTTGTGCCCTGGTGTAACAAATTGATTTTTGACAAGGGTGTCAAGTTTATTCAATTGAGAAAGAATAGTTTCTTCAATGAATTGTGGTGGAATAACTAAATTTCCAAATGCAAAAGAGTGAAGTTTATCCCTACGTTAAACTGTACACAAAAATAATCTCACAATGGATAAATTACCCAAATATAAGAGCCAAAACCTAAAATCTCTTACAAGAAAGCACGGGGATAAACTGTCATGGCCTTGAATATGGTAATGGGTTCTTAGATATGGCACTAAAAACATGAACAACAAAAGAAAAAACTGTATATATAATAGACTTCGTCAAAATTGAAAACTTTCATGTATCAAAGAACATTATTAAGAAATTAAAAAGACGGCCAGGAGCAGTGGCTCACGCCTATAATCCCAACACTTTTGGAGGCCAAGACGGGTGGATCACGAGGTCAGGAGATTGAAACCATCTTGGCTAACAAGGTGAAACCTTGTCTCTACTAAAAATACAAAAAATTAGCTGGCGTGATGGCATGTCCCTGTAGTCCCAGCTACTTGGGAGGCTGAGGCAGGAGAATTGCTTGAACCTGGTAGACGAAAGTTGCAGTGAGCTGAGATTGTGCCATTGCACTCCAGCCTGGGTGACACAGTGAGATTCCATCTCAAAAAAAAAGAAAAAGAAAAAATGTAGAAAAAAAGTAAAAAGACAACTTACATAGTGGAAGAAAATATTTGCAAATTACATACCTAAGAGATTATTACAGAGAATAAAGAATTCCTACAATTCAACAACAACAAAAATCAAACAACCCAATTAAAAAATGGGCAAAAGACTTTAATAGATATTTCTCCAAAGATATAAAGGTAGGCAATAAGCATAAATAAGATGTTCAACATCATTAGTCATTAGATAAATGCAAATCAAAACCACTTTACACCAATTAGGGTGGTTGTAATAAAAAAAAAGAAAACAACAAGTGTTGTTGAGTATGCACTAAAATTGGAACCCTTGTACATTGTTGACGGAAATGTAAAATGCTGCAGCTGCTATGGAAACAGTTTGATAGTTCCTCCAAAATTTAAACATAGAATTGTCATATGAACCAGCAATTCCACTCCTAAGCATATATCCAAAGGAAGTGAAAGCAGAGACTCAAACAAGTAATTGTATGCCAATGTAGCCTTATTCCTAATAGCCAAAAGTCAGAAGCAGTCCAAGTCTCCATCAACAGATGAATGCATAAACAAATATGGCATATAAATTCAATTGAGTAATATTCAGCTATAAAAAGTAATAAAGTTTTGTAACATGATATGACACGAATGAACCTTGAAAGTTTTACACTAAGTGAAATAAGCCAGATACTAAAAAACAAATATTGTGTAATTTCATTTACATAAAATATCTAGAATATGCAAATTTATAGACTAGAAAGATTAGAGGTTAACAGAAACTAGAGGCAGACATGAATGAGAAGTCATTGCTTAATGGTAGAGTACTTCTGTTTGGAGTGATGAAAGTTTTGGAAATAGATGATGGTGATTATTTCACAAGATTGTGAATATGATTAATGCCACTGAATTGTATACTTAAATATGGTTAAAATGATCAATTTTATGTTACATATGTTTGACTGCAAGAACCTTTCAAAAATTGCATTGTACCCAGATGTTATTGTTCAGTATTTTCTTTTCCCAGCTAATCATTTTTTCTTTCAACTTTTATTTTAGATGATAAAGGGGGAACATGTGTAGATTTGTTACGTAGGAATACTGCGTGATTTTGAGATTTGGAGTACAGATCCTGTCACACAGGTACTGAGCATAGTACCTAATAGGTAGTTTTTTAACCCAGCCCATCCCCACAGATACCTAGTAGTTCACAGTGTCTATTGTTACCATATTTATGTCCACGTGTGCTCCGTGTTTAGCTCCCACTTACAAGTGAGAATACGTGGTATTTGGTTGATTAGTTTTAAAAAAAGAAGAAGAATCCTATCGGCAGGGTTAACTTCATAATTGAAACATTTTAACTGAATTTTCTACTTACTAACATTCTGCTAAATGAAAACTTCATTTCACTTTAAATATCAAATCAGATAAATTTATGTTGTCAATATATTTAGAGTTAGGATGGATATAAAATCACTCATAAGATACGGAAAATATTTTAATGAAATTCATCCTTTTAAGAAAAATGAAAGTTTTTATCAAAATATATTTATACTCAAATAGCTTTAATGTCCTATGATCTGTTATAAACTTAAAGTTAATTAAATTCAGTTTATAGCAAAAGGAGCAGAAAATTCATGACTTCAAATTATCGATTAAATTGGAATTTTTGCTATATCAAATTTTGGAGAAAGGTGAATAGCAGCAAAACAAGCTAATAGCAATAAGTAGAGAAAATGAAACACAAACCTCCAAGATGTCTTGGACTCAGTATACTAAAAGTATGTTCAAAGTTTTTCTGCTCATATTTACATTTATAGACTTCTATGATGTGAACTACTTTTTCTGAAAAATGCCCCCCAAAACCTGTGAGTTTTCAAACACAAAAATGATTGGATTATTTTCATTAGACTCTGCCACTAAGGCTGAAAAAGGGATTCATATATTCTGGAAAGATTTTCGATAACTATTAAGATAAATGGATCTTTTGTTAATCTTGTTTCCTGCAAATTCAATTAATCTCAAAGACATCTTCTACCTCTTTCTCAGCTCTCACATTGAATTAGTCAGCTAGTCCCTTCAGATTTCTTATATCTGTTTCTTGTTTCATTCCTACTGCCATTGCCTTTAGCTCAGATCTTCGTTTCCTCTTTCCTAGACTATCACAACAGCTCTGGTTCCTCTCCTTACAACCCATCTTTCCCACCGAAATCAAAATTATCTTCACAAATCATTAATCTGAACTTGTTGCTCTGCTGCTCAAAAATCAGCAGCAGTTACCCAGATGCTTTGCGTAGTATTCAAAGCTCTCACCAGTCTGGACTCTCTTTATATCTCTGGTGGCATTTCTTTGTTATTGACTGAATGTTTGTGTGCCCCCTTGCCAGCAAATTTGTTAATTGAAGCCTGAATCCCTAAATCCCTAATGTGATGATATTTGGAAAAGAGGTGTTTGGGAGGTAATTAGAGTTAGATAAGGTTATGAGAATGGTGCCCTCATGATGGGATTAGTGCTCTTATATGAAAAGATACCAGAGAGTTTGTGTGCTTGCTCTCTCTCTCTCTCTCTCTCTCTCTCTCTCTCTCCCCTCTCTCCCTCTCTCTCTCTCTCTCTCCTCTCTCCTCTCTCTCTCTCTCTATCATGTGAAGTCATAGCAAGAAGGCAACTGTCTATGTGCCAAGAGGAGAACACTTATGAGGAACTAAATACTGAATCAGCTGGCACCTTGATATTAAACTTTTCAGTCTCCACAACTGTGAGAAAAATAAATATTTAAACCATCCAGTCTATAGTATTTTGTTATGGCAGCCAATCTAATACAGTCCGCAAATTACTCCCTTACTCCATATACTTCTAATCACGTGTGTTGATGTCCCAACCTCTAACATATGCTGTTCCTTTATTTATGCTCCTCTGTCAGCCTTAAATGCACTCCTCTATTTTTATCTTTTTTGTGATTGGACTTTTTAAAAAGTAATTTCAACTTTTATTTCAGAATTAGGTGTACACGTGCAGATTTGTTAAATGGGAATTTTGCATGTTGCTGAGGCTTAAAATACAAATGATATCGTCACTCAGGTAGTGAGCACAGTATCCAATAGGTAGTTTTTTCAGCCCTCTCCCCTTCCTTCCCGCTCTAGTAGTCTTCGGAGTCTATTGTTCCCACCTTTATATTCCTGGTTACTCAGTGTTTAGCTCCAACTTGTAAGTGGGAACACGTGGTATTTGGTTTTTGTTTCTGCATTAATTTGCTTGGTATAATGGCCTCTATCTGCATCCATGTTGCTGCAAAATACATGATTTTGTTACTTTTTATGTCTGTGTAATATTCCGTGCTGTATATGTACCACATTTACTTTATTCAGTCCGCCCATGGTTGATTCCCTGTCTTTGCTTTGTGAATAGTGCTGCAATTAACATATAAGTGCACGCGTCTTTTTGTTTGAAGGATTTGTTTTCCTTTGGGTATATACCCAGTAATGCAATTGTTGAGTCAAATGGTAGGTCTGTTCTTAGTTCTTTGAGAAATCTCCAAACTGCTTTCCACAATGACTAAACGAATTTATATTACCATCAACAGTGTATAAGTGTTCTCTTTTTCCCACAGCCTCATCAGCATCTGTTATTTATTGTC
Organism: Mandrillus leucophaeus; assembly: GCF_000951045.1. Lineage (NCBI taxonomy): Eukaryota > Metazoa > Chordata > Mammalia > Primates > Cercopithecidae > Mandrillus > Mandrillus leucophaeus. Next base: position 94,153 of record NW_012101609.1, read on the forward strand.
TTCTTAATAATAGCCATTGTAACTGGCATGAGATGGTATCACACTGTGGTTTTGATTTGCATTTTTTGATGAGTAGTGATGTTGAGAATTTTGTCATGTCTGTTGGCCACAATGTATATGTCTTCTTTTGAGAAGTACCTGTTTATAGCGGGCGCAGCGGCTCACGTCTGTAATCCCAGAACTTTGGGAGGCCGAGGCGGGTGGATCACCTGAGGTCGGGAATTCGAGACCAGCCTGACCAACATGGAGAAACCCCGTCTCTACTAAAAATACAAAAATTAGCTGGGCGTGGTGGCACATGCCTGTAATCCTA
>NW_012101609.1:94515-114547 GCF_000951045.1 Mandrillus leucophaeus
CTGACCAACATGGAGAAACCCCGTCTCTACTAAAAATACAAAAATTAGCTGGGCGTGGTGGCACATGCCTGTAATCCTAGCTACTCGGGAGGCTGAAGCAGGAGAATCACTTGAACCTGGGAGACGGAGGTTGCAGTGAGCCAAGATCGTGCCATTGCACTCCAGCCTAGGCAACAGAGCGAAATTCTGTCTCAAAAAGAAAAAAAAAGAAAAAGAAAAAAAAGTGAGAAGAGCCTGTTCATGCCATTTACCTATGTGTGTGTGTGTATATATATATATAGGCTGCTGAGTTGTTTAAGTTCCTCATGGTTTGTGACTATTATATTTTCTCCCATTATTAGGTTATCTCCTTACTATGTTGATAGTTTATTGTTTATTTCATTGTGCAGAAGATCTTTAGTTTAATCAAGTCCCATTTCTCAGTTTTTGATTTTGTCACCATTGCTTTTGGGAACTTAGTCATAAATTATTTGCCAAGGCTGATGTCTAGAATGATATTTACTAGGTTTTCTTTTAGGATTTTTACAGTTTTAGGTCTTACATTGATGTTTTTAATTCATCTTGACTTATTTTTGTATATTATTTGTATATTCATATTTTATAAATATATTTGTATACAAATAATATTTAGTAGTATATAGTATAACACTACAGTAGTACCTAGTAGTATTATATAGTGTATTAGCAGTAGTATATATTATAATAAAACTATAATAGTGTGTAGTAGTAGCATAAGCATATGGTATAATATTTGCATATTTTGTATACATTTGTATATTTTTGTGAAAGATGGGGTTCTAATTTAATTTTTCTGCATATGTCTAGCCAGTTATCATAGCACCATTTAGGGAATGTTTTCTCCATTGTTTATTTTTTTTCAAAGTCGTGGAAGATTTGATGGTTGTAGATGTTCAGTTTTATTTCTGGGTTCTTTATTCTGTTCCCTTGATCTATGTGTCTGTTTTTGTACCAGTACCATGCTGTACTCATTACAGCAGCCTTATAGTGTAGTTTGAACTCAGATAAGGTGATACTACTAAGCTTTGTTCTCTTTGCATAGAATTGCTTTGGCTATTTGGGCTCTTTTTTGCATTCATGTGAATTTTGCAATAGTTTTATTTTTGTTTTTTTCTAATTCTGTGAACAATGGCATTGGAGGTTTGGTATGAATAGTATTAAATCTTTAGAGTGCTTTGGGCTTTATGGGCATTTTAATGATATCAAATCTTCCAATCTATGATTATGGAATGTTTTTCTGTTTGTTTATGTCATCTCTGATTTCCTTCAGAAGAATTTTGTAATTAATTCTACTTCTAGATATCTTTCACCTCCGTGATTAAATGTATTCCTACGTATATTTTTTGTGTGTCAAATGTCCTCCACTTACTCAATTTATTCCAATGCTAAATATCTATAAGTTCATTTTGTGCTGTTATGATAAAATACCATAGACGGGGTAATTTATAAAAAGTAGAAATTTATTAGCTTAGAGTTCTGGATGCTGGGGAAACCAAGGTCAGGGTGCCAGCATCTTCTGAGGGCCTTCTTGCTGCATTATCCCATAGGAGGGGTGTGCGTGTGTGTGTGTGTGTGTGGGGAGAGAGAGAGAGAGAGAGAGAGAGAGAGAGAGAGAACATGATATCAACATTAATACATTCATGAGGGCAGAGCCCTCATGATTTAATCGCTTCTTAACAGTCCCACCTCTTAATACCATCAGAATAACAAACTTCAGTATGAGTTTTGTAAGGCACATTCAAGCCACGGCAACAACCTTTAATCCTACCTCAAATATTGCCACCTCCTCTATGAAGCTTTTTCAGTCTTTAAAATAATAATTAATTATTTTATTCTTGAAATTCCTTTAATTCTTCATTTTTCTAGAATAACACTCAATATATACTGCTTTATAATATATCCAAGATGTTTTAAAGAAGTCTAACAGCCCCATTAAACTCTAAATACCTTGAAGGCAGAATGTTTTGTTCCTGTGTTTCCTTATGACTTTTAGCATAGAGCATACTTACAAAAGGTAGATATAAATGTAGAATGGACTAGACCCTTTCTTCCCTGAATTTGGAGTTTAATATAATTTGACTGTATACATTGTTTACCTTTGTCTCCTTTTTCAAATATAGAAGTTATGATCCTCAATGAGAAAGCCCCAAAGAACTCAAACCCTGATCCCTTTCTGAGGAAAGACTCCTATTCATGGCTATATACACACATACAGGTTGGTGTCATGAGTATCCATCCTGTGTAGTTGCATAAGACAGCCATACACAGACGGACCCTAGGGTTGGTTTAAAGCACTGCTATCAGCATTTTGGAATTCTTAACAACTTTATCTGTGAATTATATTCAAAGTTTTGTAAGTGAAGACCAATAGCACAAAGGGGCATGTGTGTGAGGAGAGAAAATGTGCACAATGTGAATGTCTACCATTTCTTGCTACCAATTTGCATATAGAACTTGTGAGGTTGATGGACACATGATATGTAGTAGGTCAGTAAGACTCAAAACAAATATGAGGTATGTGCATTAACATTACTATGACTGAGTAAACCTGGTCTCTGAGAGGCCTTATGGACCATATTTTCTTTTGCACCAGAACTTGCTTCAAATGCAGAAAGAAGGCAATGGTGTTCTAAGAAACAAGAATAACCAAAAAAAAAAAAAAAAAAAAAACCTATCAGATTGTTTCTTATTCATGTTACTTTCTTTTATTAGCCAACCACTTTTCCTAGAAATGATGACATAGAATTAAAGGGAAAGATAGAGCAAGATATACATATATATATACATACACACACACACATATATGTATATGTGTATGTATATGTATATGTATTAGTTTCAGTCCTTTCTTACTCAATAGGGAGTCAAAAGTAGAGAATGTTGGTAGAATGTATGCTTTGTCAGGTGGTGTAATAAAAACAGTTGAGTTGGTTTTGTGCAGCATTTCCACTGCTTTGGTAAAAACAAAGCATATGTGCATGTACAAACTATAAAATAAGAATTGTGTAATATAGGTGATTTCACATATGAGCTATATTTGAATTTAAATGTTTATATTTGCATTTAAATCTGACTGAAAAATACAAATATTAATTGTAAACTTCATGCTAATATTTTAACTTTTAATTTCTATTTACTTGTAACCACAATAAAAAGCAAATAATAACCACAATTACACATCTAGAGAGAGAGATTGCAAAAGAAAGAAAAACAATTTTATGTTTTAATTATTTTAATAGTACTTTTTCCCTGCATTTTGAACAAGGAGAATCACATTTTCATTTTGCACTGGGCTCTGCAAATTATATAGCCAGAGAAAATGCCCTTGTTTTTTGGCTACATGGCTGCAACTGCTATTTGGTTAATCTGCCCCTTATATTTGCAGGCTCCTCAATTTTTCTTTTCTCAAAAAAAATCCAATAAACCAATTCTGTATTTCTGCTAGAATATTTTCCAACTTCCTCCAGAGGTGAAGTGATGTTTGAAGCTAGGTCAGATGTTCTTTTCCTTTTAACTCAGGTTTACTCCATTTGAGTTAGCTTATGGAAATCCTTTTTTACAGACCACCTAATCAGGTTAAAAGAGTAAGCTTTTTACTCAGCTGGATCTGAATGTGAATTCTGACTCCACTCTCTATTTGCAGGGTCATCTTGAGCAAGTTACCTATCCTCTTTAAATGAGTTTGCCAAGCTCCACCCTCACAGATTCTGAGGCACTCTGACTTTGTAATCAATTGCCTAAGTGACTTATATGTAGATAGTATGCATACTGCTACTTGGGATTTCCTGTATAGGATAATTTTTAATTTGCCTTCTTATCCTATGAGTTCATGATTCTATGAAGTATACAAGCTCCTCAGGTCCTTGCTGTGTATATGCTTTAGAATGAGGTCTTTTCTATTTCCTATAAAAAGGGCCAAATTCCTCATTAAGACATGATCCTCAGCAACATGGTATGCAGGACGAAGCAAGTCTTTCTTAACCTGATCCAAATAACAAGCAAAATGTGATATCATTATGAGGTTATAGATTTTCCCTTGGTAGAAAGTAACACTTCAGAGTTCTGGTACATGGAACTACCAAAACAAGTTGTATATGGACATGTGACCTAAGGAAGGCATCCTTCCAAAAATAGTTGCTGATATACTGGCAATATATTGGGCCCTATTCTTCCATATAAGGTTAGTGGAATTACTATGAATATGTATAAAATACAGAAGATTGATTGATGTAGGCAGTTAGAAACTATCGATGTACAATCCGTTTGATCTGTCAGTTACAATTTACAATGGATAAAAACACATGCCTTAATAATAATTAATCAAATTTTTATTTCCCTGAAAAATCTAGCCTTACAATCACAGAAGAGGCTTTGGGGAGTCGGGGAAGGAATGGAGAAGACTTTTGAAAAGAGGTGAGTTGCATGTTGGGGTAAACAAGACATCAGGGTAAGTTGGCTGAGGAATGGGGAACTGGATTCAGACAGCCAGAGAAAAACCTGAGAAGATCTGAGGTGAGACGGGGGTACAAAAAGTTAAATGAGAACGTACCATTGCAATTTCAGCAAATGTACTTGCAACAGAAAGTCTGAGAGTGCCCCTCTTAGCCCTCCTTCTATGGCTTACTGCTACCTAGACTGCTACACTAATTAAGAACATTATAAGAACATATAGAGTACCTAACTGTGCCCGTTTCTTCACTCTAATATTTCCACCTTCATGGTTATGACCCCAAATAGTTCCTTATTGATAATTAACATTTATTCCCTACTTTCTAATTGTAAGTCTTGTCAGGAGGTCGGTGAGGTTGGGTTTCAGTATTAAATAATTTTACCAATTTGTCCTGCTCTGCTTGCTGCTTTGCAGATTTCCCAGTTAATTCACCTTTCCTGAAGCTACACTCCTATGGTGAGGTAACCAGAGCCACTCAAAAATCAATAGATCAGCATCTCAAACAAGTAGAAATCGATGGGATTTTTTTTTTCTTGTATGCGACTGCACATTCTCTGTGTGGATGTTCAATAAGATTATGTACTGGATGTTTTCCTCTGATACACTTCTATCCCAAAAACTAGATGGATGGGTCATATATATAAAAGACAGCCAGTATTTGGATATTGCCTAGTCTGCATGTGTTGTGTTATGCTAACGACTTTGTAAACATATATTTTCTCTCTCGTAATCTAATTATAAACCTTCTCATTTAAAATATTGCAGGAGAGTAGGTCATTATGCTAATATACTTAGGGAAAGAACTCAGAATCACTGAAGCTAATCGTCGTCCAACTTTCTAATTGAGAGGCTCTTTAAAGTGACCAGGAAAAAATGCCCTGTTTTATAAACTGGTGGGCATGGTCTCAGACTAAGAAACATTTCCTTCAAAGCAAATTTTAAAGTTAAATATGCCTGCGGGGCGCGGCGGCTCACTCCTGTAATCCCAGCACTTTGGGAGGCCGAGGTCGGCGGCTCAGGAGGTCAGGTGATCGAGACCATCCTGGCTAACAGAATGAAACCCTGTCTCTACTAAAACTACAAAAAGTTAGCTGGGCGTGGTGGCGGGCGCCTGTGGTCCCAGCTACTTGGGAGGTTGAGGCAGGAGAACGGCGTGAACCCAGGAAGCGGAGCTTGCAGTGAGCATAGATCGTGCCACTGCACTTCAGCCTGGGCGACAGAGCGAGACTCCGTCTCAAAATATAAAAACAAAAATAAATAAAATAAAATAAAGTTAAATATGCCAAATGCATTCTTTTTTAAAAGAACTTTGCATTAATGTAGCCATTGAAAGGAGCTTTTGATTTCTTGAAATAATTTTTGTTGTTTTTCTGAAAGATTTAGTTTAGAAACCTGAAGAACTTTGAAATATTTGGTAGTAATATGAACACAATAGTTTTTAATTAATTTTAAAGATTTGAAGATGAAGGGCTGGCAGTCCTGTAAAGTCATAGTATATTTGTATCTCATATGCAGACATAGAGGTGTGGTAGAAGACAATGATGCTAATGTTGACTTCAGCTATGTGTCCTTATTCGGACTGGTCCTCATTCCCCCACACCCCTTTTCTGGATACAGAAAAGGAAAGAAGATGAGACCTAACTTACTGATGCATGGCACTATTCTGGAATCTTTACAAATACTTAATCATTTGGCTACTTTATCCTTGCTGCTGGACTCCTTTCTGGTCTATCTGTTGTAAAGCCTTAGAAATTTTAAAATATTTATTGAATGACAAGATGAAAATGATATTTTTATCTTGTATTCCTTTTTAAGAGTCATGAGATATTGATTTTATTATAAAGTGCAGTAATTAGGCCATTGAGCAGGACATACACATTTTTTCTTCCTATCTTCATTTCTCTTTCTCACACTCACTTGCTCGCTCTCATTCTTTTTTTTTCTTTTCCTGGAGGCGTATCTAAGTGCCATCACCAGATGACGATCACAAAGGAAAATAAGCAAGAAATGGAAACTGGCTTCACACTGAAAGAGTTTCTCTCAAACATGATGTCTGTTTTTCTATGAGATCACCATTTCTAAGACATTTTTTCATTTTTTGAAAAAATGTTGGTATTTTTTGATATAAAAGAGTTATCTACAATATACAGTTGAACTCCCAACACAGTGAAGAAAGAACTTGGTGCTGATCATTAGGGACAGGCTAGGGCTAAAAATTGATGCTGAAAAACATGTTTGGATTTACAATGTGGGGGAAAGACATCTGCAATCGTCTCTTTTACTTAGCAAGAAGAAAGATTCAGATATATTTGTGACTGTGGTGTATCATTTTAAACAGAATTTCCAGTTTCTCTTTTTGATATCGATTTTCCTATTTCATTTTTTGCTCCTCCGTGTTGATTTTATTTCTGTTACAATGATTTAAAAAAAGAACAAGGAAGGGAAACAGGGCTTCCTTCTCTGTTATTTATTTCTCCCTTGGCTATCAGATGGCTTAGTTTTAAGAGACATGTGTAATACATCCTTTTCCTTGATGCCGTTTTGAATGCCATGGTTGCAGCTGCCAATCTCTTACCAGATCTTTTGCTTTGAGGAAAAAAAAAAATTTCTTAAATACTAAAAGGTGTCTTAAAGTCTTTCCATATGTATGCTTTTCATCCATTTTTATATGGAAATATGATCTCTTGCTTTTGGAAAAGTCGTTTTTTGTAAATGAACAAAAAGGACCTGCCATGATAGTTTTGGCAGTGTCCCCACTAGTGAAACTGGAAAAAAGATTTAAAAACAAGGTAGATGTAGTTTGATCAATTTTTTTCCCAAAGAGATACACGTCTGAACAAACACTGGTTATCCTTTAGCCTCGCCATCTTTGAAAAGCCTCTCCTGACTACCTAACCTTCACTGGTCTCTACTTTTCCAAGTTCCTGTATTTCCAAATATTCATCTTAGGCAATTTTAGGACAGTCTAACTTGTCTAAAGTCATTTAACAGTTAAATAACAGAGCTAGGATTTTAACCCAAGCAGTCTGGCTTCAGAGTCTGCCTGAACTCTTAATCACCATTCTATACTACCTTTTCATGACAGACCCTCTGATATGAGGAAAAACTTTGATTAGGTGAATTTAAACTCTGGAAGAAAAACAGAGAAGAGGGCTGTACATGTTGACTTGCTTTCATCGCAGAGTTTCATTTTATTCAAAGTATGCTGTTACATTCAATGGCTTTAAAATTTGTTGGTTCAAAGGAATGTGAGAGTACCTGAGAAAACTGAGATGCTCATGTTTCAGACTCACTCTAAAAATGTCTTTCTATTGCTGGGGATGTAGGGATTAGGGAGAGGGATGGTGGTAAAAATTGAACAAGTGTTCCTGGTCAGGGCTATCTTGGAAGCCCCAAAGCCAGAGGAGATGAAATTAGCTATGCAAGCCTGACTTAAAAAATGGCACTGGGCCATAGAGGAAACCCATTCCCCTAGCTTACTCTAGTTTAGTCAATGGGCTTTGTCTTCATTAGTACTGTTGTTTTTGTTTTCTAATCCACTGTTATTTATGATTTTTTTTTAACAAAAATCTGTTTTTCTCATCTAATTCCCCATCACTTCTCAAGATATTACAATATTTCTGACAAGCCTTCAGGCTTCTATAAGATTGTTCCTGAGGATGGCCCATTTGAGCTTGCTCCTTAAATGTCCAAACCCTTTCTTTTCCAGCCCTCCTACAAGAAAAAAAGAAAAAAGAAAAAAAATTATAAAATTTTAAATAAAAAAGACCACATATATAAGCTGGGTGACAGAAATGAAAGCATACGTCTTTTATAAGACTGAAGCTGGTAGCTTGCTGTTAGTTTTTCTAGGTCTCAGCCATTTGGTTCAGCTTTGTTGGTTCATAACTGTATGACTTTGAGCAAATAGAATCCTCTTCTCTGGGCCCATTTTCTCATTAATAAATTAGTTAGAGTGGCCAATGAAACAACTTCTTTAGTACAAAATTAAACTCTAGCAAGGAATTATCCATGAGCATCTCTAATTTGTACTGACTTTAATCTTCTAATGTCAATCCGTGTCTCAAGATATATATTACCAAGGAGAATTAAGTCATAATAATATCTAATACTTAGAGTGGTGTTCACTACATGGCAGCCACCCTTTAAATTAATTCCGAGCTATTCAGTCTGCACAACAATCCTAGCATATAGACACTACCATTTCCTTCATTTTACAGCTGAGGACACCCGTGCCCACAAGTGAGGCTAAAAACTTAGGCAAATTCATATAACTAGTAAGTGGCAGAGTTACAATTTGAACTCAGCCAAACTGGCTCCAGCAACCATGCACTCAACTATCATACATTAGCTGTGTTTTCTAATAGTAATTGAAAAAATAATGAATATTAATTGAAAAGGGTGCAAATATTAATTGAAAAAAGATAAAATTAGCAAATATTTACAAAGCCCTGTCTGTCCACAGGATTCCAAAGGTTATATACAAATGCCCATCTATTTCTGCATTGCTTTCCTTTTCCCAAAGTTGAATACACGTGGACATTATTGAACTTTTTGTTAGTTAGTTTTACATTTTCAAATCTATCTTAATGAGAACACAGTAAAAAGTCATAAGGGAATGGATTGTGCCAGGGCAGACTCATTCATCTATTTGTAAATATGGATGGATGTGTTTTTCACACACTCCTTGTGGAAAGAACAGAATTACTCTGATCTGCCTATTTGCAACTGAGCTCTTATCTGAAAATAGGCTATAACGTAACATGGGTAATGTTCAAAAGCCTCATAGGTTTAACCTCTTTTTAAAAGCTATTGTCCTTAATTTTTCATAACAGAAAAAAACTGTATTTGCAACTAAATTAAATCCCTTCAATCAAAGAACACACAAAGCCCTCTTGCTCTTCTGTACTTACGTAATGCCCAATTCCTGATGGCTGATTTTGATGACAGGTAAAATTGCTTAATTCACAGTGGTTTTATACACACACAATTCACACACTCTATTTTACCATTTTCTATTCTTGCTAGAGATACTTAAAGGGTACTCTCACCTCTTTACCACATCTCTCCCAAGTTACCTTTAGGTTCACATTTACTGGTAACTGTTTTACAAGGAAAGAGATCAGATTAAGGTCAAGTAGTGATAATTATGAACTCTCTGGCTGGCTGAGTCTACACACACACTGAAGTGGATAATTGAGACAACTATCAAGATAATTCAAGGCAAAAAATGCTTCTTGCTTTAATTATCTGACTATTTCAGATGACTGTGTTTTGAACTGAATTATCCACCTAATTGCTTCAATTTTCCACTTCACTTTGTCTGGGGTGCCCACAATTTGCTGCAGTGTTTAACTGATAAGTATATCTCCCCAAATCTACTTCTTTCCCCACTTCCATTTACTGATTTTTACACCAGCCTGGCCTTTTAAAAATTTAGTCCCTGCGGGGAATTCCAGATAATTTCAGACTTGGAGAGTTGAATTCCAATGTGACCTTGGGCAGTTAGTGGTACCTCTCAGGGCTCTATGCAAAATTTAATAATCTCAGAACCATCCCAGCTCTGACATTTTATGAATGATTTTGTCTCATCAGACTAGACTTAGAAAAAACAGTGATGCTTAGTGTCAGGCCCCATCTATCTGTGCAACTTATATCCATGCCGAGGATGCCAGATACCGACGATCTGTGGCTGAGCCTCATATCCAGAACTGCAGTCCCAGGAACAATCTATTCCTTGATACAGAGACTTTCTGGCTTCTGCCTTGCTCTGAACATTTGGCTAGGAGAGCACCACCATTTTCAGAAGAAAAATATTCCATGTGTTTGTGCATACATACATTTGAGTGTCTGCTGTTGCTATTCCTGCAAAACATTTTCTCTCCAAAGGAGTGACTGTTAACAGGCAGCAGAAACTGGCTGCAAGGAACACAAAAAGAAAGTGAAAGGTGAGAGTCTAGTGGAGTTGCCTGGAGGTGCCGAATACTTATTAAACGAAACTGTCAAGCTGATTTTCAAAGGGCTGTGTTTCAGAGACCTGTTAATGAGTTGAATTCATTTTCCATGCCAATTACTTGGAGTCCAAGTTTCTACAGTAGCCTGCTGTTATCCTCCCATGTAAACACTCTCAACTGCTTATGTAGCTCTTCTTATGGAGCCAAGCCTAATCGAAAGCTGTGCTAGGTTTCACTTGCAAATAGAAGACAGTAATGGTAAATTGTTCACCCTTTCCCTGGAAAGGTTGTCATCAAACCTATTCTGCCTCCCTAGGTTTAGCTTGTCCAGATAACATGTTAATGAACTTGCTGATGAGCTATAATCACATTGGTAGAATTTCCCAAACTGAGTTGACAGCCATATCTGTAGGTACTATCTTTTAACTATTTTTGCATTATTTGAATATGAAGGGAAAATTAAAAGGGCATCCCTAGACTATGTTCAAAAGTTTCATGATCCTGTCTGAACAGATTGTTGAATATGTGATCACATTTCCCAAATTTCTTGTTTTGTTTACATTTTCTCTAGGCAAATTGAAGTGCAGAGCTTAAGTACCCAATTAGAAAAGGAAAAAATGTAGCTTTCCTTATTTCTCGCACAATAGTCTCACTGTGAGAAAAATTTTAAATATTTTTCTTATTACAAATTCATGGTACTTAAAAATGTGTTTCTTTTCTACTGGATACAATGAAGACATCCATAATTATGCATGATTTATACTGATATTTGGTATATTTGCTCAGAGCTCAAAATCTTGCAAGGAATCATCAATGGCATAGTAAAATTGCTTTTCAAAACTTCTCCTCAATGCTTTAAAAGATCAATATGACTGCAGAGTGGATCATGATCAGAAAGTGGCAATAATCATTATCTTTTAATAAAATAAATTTTATTTTTAGAATTGTCACTTTAGGTAGCTGTAAAATTTTGCACTCTGGCCCATGAGAGCAGGGCTAACTTCGTGGGCATGTTACCTTTGTAGTCACAAGAACTGCACACTTAAACGTGTGTGCTGTGCTTGTGCTCGAGGTTTAATGCTCAACAGTCACTGTCTTGAAAATCTTAGTAATCTTATTTTTGAATTGTGTTTTGTACATAGTGTTCAATAAGACAATGGAGCACGTGACAGGAGCTTGGAGCCTGGCCTTACCTGCAATTCCTCTTCCCACTGCCTCTCTTCCTGCCCAGGACGAGTTCTTGGCACTCAAGGTTGCCCAGCAACATCTCTTGCCTTCACCCCAGAAGAAAGGGTTGAAGCTCCTGTGAGTCTTGGGCTGGGGTTTGTTGACTGCCATTCCTGCCCTGAGCTGGCAGTCACTACAGTGAATTTGTCACGTGCCTCCGTAAGAGTGAGCCTTTCATCCAGCCATCTCCCCCAATCCAGGAGTGAGTACTGGTGTGGGAAAGAGATATGCCTTTCTTTATTTCTTCCCTTTCCCTGGAAGGACATGGCATTTTGGCCCGGTGGCTGCCAAATGGGAGAACCCAGCAGCAAATGGGCACACACGAAGGCAAGGGGCATGAATTCACCTCATGAGTATCACTATTTGTGAAGGATTGCAACATTAGATAGCAAATTTTTAAAAGCTATGACAGGTCAAGAGAGATGAATCATAAAAGGAAGAAAAAAAGCTTTAAGGATACTTGTGCCCACTTTTTGAACAAGGAGCTCAGCATTTTACATTTGCACTGTGTCCCACAGGTTATGCAGCCAGTCCTGCTATTGAGGTAGTCAACCAACCAATTTTAGGTGCCAATCCAAGTGGCCTATTGGCAAGCTAAGACCATATTAATAGCATTCTTAATTTGAGCATGGTGTGATGGCCAAAACCCTAACTAGGGGGTCAGAAATCTGGATTTAAAACAACTCTGCAATCTACCTCACTCTGTGATCATGAAGGAGTTTCCTCACTCTCTGATGTTCAATTTTTTCATTAGTGAAATAAAAGGGTTATATTTTGTGTGTTTTTCAAAGCCATCCAAACGTTAGAATTCTGCCTTTCTGTACAAGTTTTATTACAAATGATTTTTGTTTTAGCAAGTAGGGTACAGTATAGCAATTCTATTCTCTCTATATCACTGGTGCTCAATTGAGGGAATTTTGTCCCCAAGAGAATGTTTGGAAATATCTGGAGATATTTATGATGGCTGCACTTCAGGGGAAGAGGGAATGCTATTGAATTCTGGTGTATAGGGAACAAAGATACTACTAAACATCTTACAATGAACAGTACAGCCCCCTACAACAAAGAATAATCCAATCCAAGGTGTCAAGTGCCAAGGCTAACAACCTCTGGCCTGTGGAAAGCATACTATCTCTTTGAATTCATATGGAAAATCCAATTTTTCCTCTAACAATGGATTGAGGCTTCATAATGTTAGGATCAAGGCCATGTGACAAAATCAAAACATGAAAGATGTTGACTAACATTGTTATTGAATTCTGGCATCTGGAAATGGGAACATATGTCTCCTGTAGTGTTTTGTTTGTCAAGATAGAAAGAGAGTGATGAAGTATTGTTATAAAAGTATCTCACACATAATGTATGGAGAATCATCGAGAGAACTGCTGTCTTGGGCTAAGGATTAAGCAGTTTTGCCACTGGTATACTTCGTTGTATTGGGGAAAAGTTAAAGGTGATAATTTCTTTGCAGCCACAGTATTTTTACACAATAAATAGAGTGTTCTAACAAGGTTAGTCATTACTATCACTAGTAACATTGGGATGAGTAAGGAGGATGCTACTGACTAACTCTAATAATTATTTATTCACTAACTCATTAATACATTCATGTATTCAATAAGTTTTAATTAAAATCTTACCATTTTCTATTCTTTCAGAGAACATAGTGATTAGTAATAGTTTTAAAAATCTACATAAATCCTTACTTGTGGTCTCATAATTGCAGTGAGACACAAAATCACTAAAGCAAATACATAGCTAATAATGAGATAGCTATGAAGAAAGTATGGAGTGTCACAGGTTGTAAAACAAAAGAGAAATAATTATTTAGGTGTTCAAGGAAGATAAAGAGGTTGTTTCTGACTGACGTGATCAGGAAGTCTTTGTGATACTGGTGATTATTGATCTGGATTTTATTCATGAGGCAGAATTCAGATAGTGCCTTATCTGCCATATTGTGAAGGGAATGTCAATATCCAGCTGAAGAAGGTAAAAAATGCAAATACATTCTTAGAATCAGATTTCTGTAATTGAATGGTATAGAGAGAGGACTTTGTTATTAGAAGTATCAGAAGCCCAACTCAAACAAATTAAGGCTAAAAGGAGAGTTTATCTTAAGGATCTTGAGGTATCTCATGAAAACCAAGGAAATAAGGAAAGATAGAAAAATGAGCATGTGCACAGAGTAAAACAGAGACTAGAAGAGAAGAGTCCTGACTGAGTTCCAGACTCTGATTCCAGTGATTTCTGAGACCTAGATGCATTTCCTGTGAATCTCAAAAATGGGCCTTACTTGGGTTTGGTGCCTGCCCCAGATCAATCGACACTGGCAAGAGGTGGAGATACATGTACTCACAACTCAGCACTCTCAGCTGCTATATAGATAGAGTTGAAGTGGGGTGGCAATTTCCAGAAAGGGTATATTTTGCAGGAATAATGGAGTATACTGAATGAAAGGTGTACACTAGACATAGATGTTTCTACGTTATTCCCATAATCTTATCCAATCATCTTTGAAATTAAATGACATTTCTTACATTTATAGAGTGATATATGCCAGAGAGTCTCACCTAAATTCCAAGAGTCCTATGCAAAATGTACCACTATTACTAGAAATCTTATAGATGAGCAAACCTAGTTTATAAGATATAAAAATAATTTGATCAAGGTAATATATACATTTGATAAAGTAGAGAGCCATGATTCAAACACAGATACTATGACTCAATGGTAACACAATACTGCTTCAAATATTTTTGTGAAATAGTTGTATGGTCAGCTTCATGGTCGTGTAATGAGTACAATCACATATGGCCACATGCTTAGAAGGGCCTCATACTTGGGATTTAACGCTCTGTGGTCCCTGGCTGAAATTCTTAATATTTTTATATTTGAATTTGTATTTTGTAAGGGAAGTCAGATGTGACAATGAAGTGTGAGCCAAAGGCTTAGAATCTTGGTTCATGTGAATCTCAACCTTCTACCTCCCTGCCTTCCTGTGAATATCCCTGTTCCTGGGGGTGTGTGACATTCAATGGCAAATAAAAAGTACCATGACAAGTTGTAAGAGAGACTATGGAATAAAGAAACAAAGCTGTTATATTTTAGTATCTTTGACAGCACCCCATCACCTTGCTTTTTAACAAAGAGTCCTGCATTTTTGTTTTGCACTAAGCCCTGAAAATTATGTAGCAAACCCTGAACAGTTGTTAGAAATGTGATTTTATTTCCAAATAGAGTTTCTGTGATCCCCAAATAACTGCCTGTTAGGGAAAAAAATACTGCCTATATTCTAGCCATGTCAGATCACTATCCAAGAAAAAATACCTAACAATATCAGATACTATTAAGGCAGGTATGTTGGGCCCCATTACCTAACTATCCTGAAGTATCACAGCATAGTGACTTTGAGTGCAAATTCTAGAACCAAATGGTTCAGTTCACAACCTAACCTTCTTTAATGTGTATCGTTGAGCAAGTCAGTTAGCATCTCTGTGTCTTAATTTCCTTATCTGTAAAAGAAGTGTGATGATAATAACAATAATACCTATTTTATAGAATTGTTATGAGGATGAAATAAATTGATATATGTAAGATGCTTTGAATATTGCCTGATACTTAATACATACTTAGGAAATGTCTTTATTCTGGGTCTATGGACCCAGCATATGAGGATGACACTATAGCATGATTAACGAAGGTGATCACAGAGTTTGTATCCAAAAGACTACTGTTGACCTCTGCCCTGAACTTTAAATATATCTACAAGCTTACTAACAGTGTAAGTGGTCCAGAAACTATGTTTCCAATGCTTACTAAATTATGAAATAAATGGTTCAAGGTAATAAAGTTTCATTCCACAAGAAATATAGATGGGGTACTGTGCATAGCACATTTAATTTTGAAAAGTATTTTGACCCCAAGGAAAACATTTGAAATTAAGTTGAACTTCAGTAGCAAGTTCAGCACATGAGGATTTTGTAATTGAATGTATTTAGTCTTGCAGCCTAACAGGTTGTAATTATAAATTCACACAGAAGACATTATTGCCTAAATAAAATTACACATGTAACTACTAGCATAGTTCCTGACATAAATAAATGCTCAATAAATGATAGCTATTAGTATTAATATTGAAATCTTTTGAAACCTCAGTGGCTAGGATGCAATTCAGTTCTCTGACCACTTGGGAGTGATTGAAACTAAAGCTCTTTTAAAGGATTTCAGATCATTCATTATGATGATGCATTTTATGGCCGAATAAATCAGTAGCTATTACCTTTTGGGGAAAAAGTGAGGAAAGGAATATTATGAGAAAGGTCACAGATGTGAATTTTATGGACAGTTTTATTAAAAATCCATTAGATGGCAACAGTAGTTCACAAAGTTGTTCTGCTATTTAACATCGTTACCTACAGGTGCTGAATGACAGTATAAAATCACAGAAGCACAGAATATGAGGTCTTCCAGAGCCTCTGAAAGCACACAACACCATAATTAGGCACATAGGAGGTACTCGAATGCGAGTATATTTGTCCTCTTCCAGTGAGATTGTATATAGTCCAACCTCTCAATTTTCAGATGAAGAAATGAGAGAGAGTGACTTGTCAAGGTTATGCAGGTTTATTTTTCTGGTTGAACAGTAATTAGAATGTCTACAAAATGTCTCAGAAGACTCAGAGGATGTTCTTCATTTTGAAATAAACTGATGAACCCTGAGAGGAGAGCTTGGGATATAAAACAGCACAAATAATGAGCTTCCTCTCCTTCAACAGCAAAGCAAACAAAAGCAGCCAATACGACAACTTATAGAAATCCCACCCTTTGAACAAAGACTCACCTATTGCTGCCCCTGCAACTCCCCCAACCCCTACCAACTTTTCTCCAGTCTGTTAACCAGTGTTCCTACAAGGAAATGTCTCAAATAATCACACACTCTCCTAGAGCTAAATGACACTTTTATCCAACCATTTTCCGAAAGGCAGGAATTTCTTGTCTAGCATCGCTAACCCACAAGTTTTACATTCTGAAGGCTAAAAATCCTCAGTTCTTTCAACAATTCTTTGTATGAAATTATTTTCTGAAACTTTTAAATGCTCTGTAATTTAGCAGAGTCAACACTGTTGTACCTAATTATGATAAATTGGATTATTCGTCCTGATTTTCCCCTCTCTTGATAATAAAATTGTACATCCACACATTTTGCCAGATACATTTGTAGTGTCCTCTCAATGTGCAGTGTATTCTTAGCCTTTTGACTTGATTTGCCCAATAAAACATTAGTGAAAATAATGCCAATAGATGTTTAAAATGTATGTGCATGATTTGGCTTGTCAGGTTGCCCTTCCGTGATCTGTCATGAGAAATATACACTGTGATTAGTTCTGCTAGTCCAAGAAGAAGGAATATGAGGAACATACTTAAATACACTTCATGGTACATCCAAGACTAATGAACTCAAAGTCCTAGTCAGAGGTTTACGAAATGATTCACAGATCTATAATAAGAAATACAATTTTTTGTTATAATTCACTGTGTTTCTGCAATGAATTATTACATAGTATCATTTCAACAATAGCCAATTAATACACCCACCAAGACCTTCAATGGTTGACTACTGACAATAACCATAGAATTTCTCAGAATCTAGATATGGTATAGACTAACCAGTAGGTTTCTTCATTCTTTTTATTGAAAGCTTTTTTATTTTTCTTTTATGGAAATCACTCTCGATGAGTGACAAACTTTAGTTTTACATTTTTCCTTTTGATAAATCACCATTATGTGAAACTTTAAGTGAGCTGAAAGGATCCTCCACTGAGCTCCTGACTTGCATAACTTGTTCTAATACTGGACAAAATGACAAGTTGCTCAAATGGAAATTTTCTGCAGAAGAGAAAGGTGGTTTATACCATGGAGACTTTCCTCAAATCTACACTGAATCTTGCAAATGCTCCTTGAGAGAGTTTCTGTAGAAATAGGTTTCAAGATTTTTTCTTCTTCTTCTTCTTTTTTTTACTTACATGCTGTAATTGTATTTTAGAACAAATTATATTTTCCAAACATCTATAAAATTCTTAACAATGGTACTGAGGAAAAATTTTTAAAGAAGGTTTGATGGCTGTGGGGGTTATAACCCTAAAGAGCCAAATTGTCAGAGGATCACAATTAGTCTTCTTTTTTGTTTTGGTTTTTTTTTTTTCCATTTATTTTTCAGCTGCAACTAGTTATGGGTCCCAAAAGTGCACCTGCACTTTGCCACTGAATATCCTTAAAAAAAAGGCAAGTGGCCAATTATGTTGGCAAGTGGCTAATTATGCACACCAGGAGCCAAGTGCAGAAGCAAAAATGTACACCCCAAAACAGGAAGACTTCTTTAACATGTTGAGTCTTAGGGTAACTTACACATACTGTGTGTTTGTCATTTAATGAAGGAAGCAACAATCGTGACCAGATACTAACAAACATTTGTTTATCTATGTATTTATATGTTTAGGTATTTATGACTATTTTCAATTAATCATTGTGCTACGGAGATACAGAGATAAACTGTTTTTGCCCTGAAGTAACTTAGAATTTTGCTGAGATAAGGTGTGTACACATGGAACAAAGACAATAAAGTCAGTATATTAGACATTTACTCTTTATGAAATATGTTTAAAATAAAATAAACTGCAGTGTCCTAAATCAGCAGCTTTCAGTGTCCGTTATTAGTAAGAATCGTACATTGCCCAAACTCATGTGTAGGTTTCTTGAGTATACAATATAACATAAAATTGGAAAGATCAAGAGAGTTTCACAGGAGAGAGAGGAAGATGGAGTGGCCTCTTTATTTAATGTTTATTATTTAATGTTTATTTTTATTGTCACCTTTTCTACTATTTTTAATGCTCCAGAATTTATGGTTTTATAAAACTATAGGGAGACCATGAAGGATAAAACAACATTCTTATTTTATTTATTTGTATCTCCCCTTTTGATATTAAATACAGTCTATTTTCATTGCTGTTTAGAGGGTTTCAATATATTTAACATGTCAAATCTAACACAGAACAAAAACACAACCACTTGAGAAGCCATGGGCTACTTCTCACTTTTTAAAAAAAAGTCAGGAACAAATGCATCTTTACTACTTGTCCCCTCACTGATTTAATCTAAAATATTAATCAATGTGACAACCAACTTATAACTGCAAACAATTCTTCTAAAGCTTCGGAGTTATTAGAGGACAGTCTATCATACAATTTTTTTTTTTTTTTTTTTTTTTTTGAGACAAAGTCTTGCTCTGTCTTCCAGGCTGGATTGCAGTGGCGGGATCTCGGCTCAGTGCAACCTCTGCCTCCCGGGTTCATGTGATTCTCCTGCCTCAGCCTCCCAAGTAGCTGCAGTTACAGGTACCCACCACAACGCCCGGACTAATGTTTGTATTTTTTAAGTAGAGATGGGGTTTTATCATGTTGGCCAGGCTGGTCTCAAACTCCTGCCCTCAAGTGATGTGCCTACCTCAGCCTCCCAAAGTGCTGGGATTACAGACATGAGCCACTATGCCAGGCCAGTCTATAGTGCAATTCTGAACTGTCCCTGTAATTCTGTCCATAACCCCTAGTATCCAAGTATTAGGATGACAGCACCAGGAAACTGTCCTAGCAACTGACTACTTCCCACCATTCTTCCAATTTGTTTGCTTTTCTTTTAAAATGTAAATAGGCCAGGGGAGATAGATGTTTTTAAAGACCTTAAAGCTTAGACAAGTATTTATTGAGCTGCTACTATTTAAAAGTCATTGTTGTGGAAAAGAGGAAATGTAATGCAAAGCTTATGCTCTCAGTAAACTTAGCACACTGCTGTCATCCATATATTTAGCCTGAATTACTTTATTGATATGGTAAGACATTTTTATTCTCAGAGTCTTTACAAAATTTTGATTATTGGGGGCTAGAGTGGAAGATTATGTTGAAGCATTTCTGAGGAGGGAAGGCCTTTGAAGACATTTGGTATAGCCAGAGAGTGAATATGGAAAATGACAGGAGCATGATGGTCTTGAATGGGGAGTTGGAAAAGAGTGAAAGAGAAAGAAAGGAAGATAGCAAAAACAGACTTTTGAATACTATTTTAGCATGGCTTCTGTTTCTCCTAGACAATAAAGGGCATGAGAATAGATCTGTTTATCATGTTTCTATCTCTTCAAATAAATTGTGAGGGCAGAGATGACCATTTTACCTGTAAGGCCTATCTCAGTATCTGGTACACATCAGACATTCAAGAAACATTTGTTGAATGGAAAAAAAAATGAAGGCATCTGTTAAAAATAAGAATAACTGCTGCTATCTATTTCTACTTATATTTAAGTCAGTGGGGGACTTTTTTTTTTTTTTTTTTTTTT
>NW_012101609.1:114597-134550 GCF_000951045.1 Mandrillus leucophaeus
CCCAGTTTTGGGAAAGAGCATCTGAAAGTATTCATTTTGATTGTTTTTATAACCAGTTACTTTTTTTCAGGCAGTGAGGAAGGAATACATAGAGGGGGAAAGGTCAGTGTTGATACTAATAGGGTGACCACAATTAATCCTAGCCACTTCATGAACACACAAGGCCTTTGGCCAATGCAGCCAAGCATTGCTGTATGTATTTGACAGGTTATTTGGCAGGAAAAGTTACTCTAAAATCTTTTCAAGTGTATTTTTACTATGTGATTTATTATTATGTAAAAGATCACTCTTAGTGTATTTGCACTAATTATTGTATAAAAGCATTAAATTAGCCTCTGATTTTTTTCAAGTAAAAATGTAAGAAAACTAGATTTTTTTTTATCCTAAGTGAGAAACAAAAAACATGCTATGTGACTCCCCACGAAAGCCCTGTTTGAGTTTAATTTAGCAGTCCCCTCTCTATTTTTCTACCAGGTTCCTGTTACCAATGCAATTATTTTGTGGCCTTTTGCCTGAATTATCCTAAGCTGCTTCTCCAGAGGAAATGAGTCAGAAGAAATAGGCTTGATGTGCATTTCTGCCTTTGGAGACTTCTCTTGATATGGTGTAAATCCATAAGGCTTCATTAATGCCTTCTCTGCATTATTTTTTCAATCTCCTTTTGATTACAAGGTCTGTTTCTAAGGTACTTCAAATTTAAACCCATACAGTATGTGTAAAATATCACCACTAGAAAATGGAGAGACGCAAATGGGTTCCCCCTTCTGTAGTCCCTCCCTAATGTCAGAATCTGGGATTAGGATTCTAAGTGATGGTATCACTCAGGAGAGGGTCACATGAGGCAACTACATGGGAGTGCATTCTGAAAGACGACTGCTTAGACGTGCGGCGAGAATGGCCGGAAAACGGAGGGTGGCGCTTGACATTGATCTAGGAGAGGAAGATAGTCACTGGGACTTTTGCTACCTTTGTCTCTAGAGAGTGAATTCTTTTGCCGGTCCTAAAAACTGCAGAGTAATTCTACAATCCAGTTAAATTTGTAAATCTAATGCCTGATTTGATCTGAGATTTATAATGACTCAGCCGGTCGATCCAGCTTAGGTCTAGACTCATTTCACTTTTGTTGTGACAAGATGTGACAAGATATGACAATGTAGGACACACGCTTTACCCGCCACGGTCATCCTGGTGTCAGTCATTTCAGGCTAGGCCAGTGTCAGAGCAGTCCCTGAAGCAGAAGTGGATGGGAAGATGTGAATGATTTCTAATATTCAACATTCATTAATTTAACATTGACTATGCTAAGGGTCGTGATATAGCAGTTAACCAAGACCAACATGGTGTCTGCTTGGTTGATGCTTGAAATAAGGTGATCTGGCTCCAACCAATCAGGTGGCCCAGAGCTGAAAGGGCTGTAACCAGTAGGCAGTGAATAGTCTTCAAACTTGTTTACTTGCGCACCTACAAATTTTGGAAAAACCATGATACTCTGATTGATTGATTTTTTTTTTTTTTTTTTTTTTAGATAGAGTCTCGCACTGTCTCCGAAGTAGGAGTGCAGTGGTGCAATCTAAGCTCACTGTAATCTCTGGCTCCCAGGTTCAAGCTATTCTCCTGCCTTAGCCTCCTGAGTATTTGGAACTACAGGCATGTGTCACCACACCTGGCTAATTTTTTTGTATTTTTAGTAGAGATGGGGTTTCACCATGTTAGCCAGGATGGTCTAGATCTCCTGACCTTGTGATCCACCCACCTCGGTCTCCCAAAGTGCTGGGATTACAGGGGTGAGCCACTGTGTCCGGCCATAGTCTTAAACTGTTCCCACTTTAGGCAAATTTAAGCTCATAACACAACTTGTCCAAGCAATATCTAGTTTTAATTGTCTCTTTTCCATAGGTGACTTGAGAAGGAGCATGAACTGTCCAGTTCACCTCAGTCATTGCTCCTCCCTACTATCTAATGCCCAGTCTATGTCACTCCCTGAAATTACTTTTTCTGGCCTAAAGGCATTTGAAATTGTGATCCTGTAAAATATGCTTTTGTTCCCACCTCAGTTCTTTGCTCTAGAATTGTTGTTATCTGTCTTGCCTCCTCTTCTCTCCAGTCCCTCCACATCAATTTTCTCCTCTCATTTATTTTAAAAAAGTTATTTGATGACTTACTACAAACTAGATCCTGTGGTAGGTACTACTGTAATAAATAAAAGACACATTCTCTGTCCTGGGAGAGCTCACAGTACAGTTGGGCAGACTGACAAGTAAATAAACTCTTATGACACACCTTGATTAGAATAATGACTAGCATTCTATAAGAATGTATAGCTACTCATTAACTTTATCTGTTTCATTTTCCTCTTTAACCATTTCTTTTCTTTCCCCTTTTTTCTTTCTTATTTCTTTGGAACTAAGAACTATTTTGAACACAGGACTGAGATAAGTTGGGTCATAATTTCTGCTCATTCAGAAAGGGAGAAAATAAACCATCTAGACATTTATTCATCCTTGCCAAATAACATAATGAAAAGCACCTAGAATTTGGAATACAATATAGGTATGAATTATTATGCTGTCAGTGAATAATTTATATAAATGACTTAAACTTTCTAAAACTCAGTTTTCTAATTTGTAAACTGAAGATAATGGAACCTGTCTTAGATTTGGATTGTTAAAGGATTCAAGAAGATATACATGATATATGCAAAGCATGTTACACAGTACCTAACACTTAGTAGGTAATCATTATTAATAGCTCTTGTTATTCATTCTTTCAGTATATTGAGTACTTATTTTATGTCAGTCATGTCTCTAGGTTCTGAGGAAATACTGCCCAATCCCTGACTTCAGAGATTGGGACTCTAGTAGTGACTGTATTCCAAGACAGATAACTGAAATCATCATTTTAGTACTTCATCATAAGATGAAAATAATTATGTAAAAAATAAAAGTAGATTGTATTTACTAAATTTTTATAATTTACTAAATTTTTTAATGTTTGTGCTTTCCAATGAACAATTTCATGTAGAATCTTTAATTTTCTTAAATTGTAGATGTAACACCAATAGACTTTGGAAATCCTCATCTTTTTAGGGTTTGATTATCATCATAGGTCCCAGGTCGTGGTACTTACTAATTTTTAATTCATTACTTCCTTTCTAGATCCTCGAAACTTAGGATACCCTATTATGTGACCACACACACATAGAGACAGACATACACACACAGAGGGGTGATATACCTGCTTGTGGAGGCAGCACTTGCTGTAGGGAATCATTGTAGTACAGTGGTGAAGAGCACAGATTCTAGAGCCAGATGTCTAACTTGAAAACTCACTCTAGTATTTATTAGTTGTAAAATCTTATAAATGTAACACAACATCTCTGATCTAAATTTCCCCATCTGCAAAATGAGGATGGAAATAATTCCCATGTTTCAGAGTTATTATGAGGATTCAATTAGTTAATATATATATAAAGTACTTAGGACAATGGTGCATAACAAGTACTATATAAGTGCTAGCTATTATTGTTGATTATGTCAGGAATATAAGGTAAGAGTGACAAAAGCCACACCTTTCTGATAAATATCTGATATCAAAATGGAGAATATAAGAATCTTTGTTGCAATTACTCTTAATTGGAGAGCAGATGGGCTTGTGTGACAGGGGAAGAAAAAGGTTGGTATTCTTTTTTTCAGTGGGAACAATACTAAGAGTATATTTGATCCAGCAATGATGAGTAAATCCAATAAGGGAATGGGTCTTTCACTGGAGAAGGCAGGAGAGAGGGAGAACTCTTTACGTGATCGTCAGGCTTTGGTAGGGTTTTATAGGACTAGGGGAGCCAAGAGTAACTGCAACAAACCCAGAGATAAGTAGCCAAGATTAATTTTACCCTCTCCAAAATGTTTCTCAGAGGAACATAGAGGCCTTTAGTATGAAAATGTTGTTATTTATTCATTCCACATACTGAATATTGTTGTATTAGAATGAAGTGTCTAGACTTGGAAGGACTTCAGAAAACCACTATGTGTTAAAATTAGGTCATTATGATTGTCATGGATTCATTTTTACTTTCTTTCCAAGTTTAGTGGCTGCCTTCTCCAAATCTGTTGAAAATAGGAAAGAATAATTCATATAATTTTAAATCAGCTTAGAATGTTATCTTTCAAATGAAATTATGTTTTAACCACTAGGTTTTTAATTGTGTTAGGTGTTCAGTCTTAAATTTTTTCACAACTGAAAGAGTACAGCAAAAAAAGATTCTCAAAATTATGTAATTTAAATGTGGGTGTCGTCAAATTGCTAACATATTTTTCATTAGCTTTACATTATATAGATCACTGTTCCAAATACCCTAAAATACCACTTTATTCATCTCTGGTAGAAAAAAGTCCAATTACAATAAAGGTATTCAATTGTTTTTGCTAGGATTTGTAGTACTACTGGGAAATTTTAATAATTTTATATTTAAAACAAAAAATAGATTAATATTTTGTATTTATTTATTTAGTTTGAGACAAAGTCTCAGTCTGTCGCTCAGGCTGGAGTGCAGTGGGGCAATCTTGGCTCACTGCATTCTCAGCATCCTGGGTTCAAGAGATTCTCGTGCCTAAGAACCTCGAGTAGCTGGTACTACAGGCATGCGTCACCATGCCTGGCTAATTTTTGTAGTATTTGTAGAGATGGGGTTTCGCCATGTTGGCAAGGCTGGTCTCGAACTCCTGACCTCAGGTGATCCACCCGCCTTGGCCTCCCAAACGATTTACATATTTGAATCAAGGCTCCTATGCCTGCAGCTAACTTCTAGCGGTCTGTGTGATTTATACCAAGATATCTTAGCTTTTTTAATAGGAGACATTCTAAGTACAGTTAATTTGGATAAGCATAGTATATAAAAGGCCATTTTTCTTTGGTTGTAATAAGGCCTAACATTTGACCTAATGATAAGACCAAAACAATATGTTTTCATATAACATATAATTATGCTATGAAGCTCTAGATATTTCAAGGCATTATCCAGGAAAATAATAATACATTTCAAAGATAAAACAGATGTAGAAATAATAGTACATGCAGCATCATTGGTTACCTAAAAATAAAGTCACATCAATTATTGGTCTCTGGCTAGAAAAGTTAGAAAGGAGTCAGCTGATTTATAGTTATGGATTTATGGAGTTCAAATGTCCCTCATCTTTTTCCAAAGCATGAATGGTAAGTTATCACGCTAAGTACTAGATTTTTAAACTGAGTTTCTTACAATTATTTAATAACTCCTGTTTCCACCATAATGAGTGGTTTAGGTTAACACTATTTTCTGTTTTTCTTGCCGTTATTGTCATGGGAACAAATTAATACATATTATGACATCTTTTATTCTCATTACAAATTTTGTCTTGCAAATGAAATTGTTTTTACCCAATTCTTTCTTGTTGCAATGTTTATAACCAGAGCAAGATACAATAGTTTTAATGCCCAGTACAGTCTGTGAAAGACTATAAACATTTAATAGACTCATAAACATAGACTTTAACCTTTTCAATATTCTGCATTTTGATTGGCTGCCCATACTGCTTTATCTCTACAGGTTACTGAGAGTGTAAACAGGAAGGAATGGATAGTGAATCATATTGCACAAGCCCTGAAAAGGTCAAAGTTGTGCAGTTGCTTATTTTCTTACCTAGAATATTTCACAATTTCAAATATTCAATATATTTCAAATATTCTAGGAAAGGGAATAAGCAACTGCACAACTTTCAGGGAAGCCTTCTTGGATTTAAGTTAGAAATAGGTATAGAAATAAGAAATATGAATCTTTTAAAATAAGTGATGAACACGAAGGAGATATTTCATTTTCTAGGAATTCCTATGTTATTATAGTGGAGTCACTTTTCAATTTTCTTCATTAATGGGAATAAGACATAGTGGTTTATAAAGGTTAAACTGGGATAACAGTGTTACTTGCTTATGCTTTAGGTTGGAAAAACCATAGATATCCCTGTACACCAGCAATTTTCAATCTTGGTGTGACAGCAAACTATTGTGTTTCAATATGTTGTGGGGTGCATCAAAAAGAATGTGTCTTGCTAATGGTAGTTGCAGTACCAAAGTGTGAGACTTGTATGCCTTGTTAAAAAATAATAATAATAATAAATAATAAATATAAATAAAATAAAAAATAAATAAAATTTTACAGGCTCACACCTGTAATCCCAGCACTTTGGGAGGCCGAAGCGGGTCGATCACTTGAGGCTAGGAGTTCGAGACCATCCTGGTTAACATGGAGAAAACCCATCTCTACCAAAAATAGAAAAAATTAACCAGGTGTGGCAGTGTGTGCCCATAATCCCAGCTAACCAGGAGGCTTGAGTATGGGAAGTGGAGGTTGTAGTGAGCAGAGATCTCACCACTGCACTCCAGATAGAGTGACAGAGCGAGACTCTGTCTCCAAAGAAAAGGAAAAAAGAATCAGAACAGATTCAAGGTTTTTCTTGATGATATAGCACTCGTAAGGTCCTACATTACAGTTAATGTTCAAGGCATTGCACATAATGCTGGGGGAAAAAAAGTATGTTGCTCATATAAGTGTCAATTGTCATGTATGTTAAAATGGGGAAAAAAGATGTTGTGAAGCACTACAGTAGTCAATAATGAAGAGGAAAATTCCTCTCCACTCTTTTTAAATGAATTTCAACCATATTGCAATTTTCTGCATAATACAGAACATAGAATAGGAGGAGAAACAAACAGAGCAATAAGAGCTAATATCAAGTCAGCGCTTTACGTCAGGCACCAAGGTAAGCATGTTGTATGATTATATTATTATATTTTACAGCAACTTTATTGGATAGGTGCAATTATTCCCATTTTATAGGCAGAAAAACTGAGATACAGATGTTAAAAGACTTTCTCATTCTCCCACAGCTAGATAGGCTGCAAACCTAGAATTCAAACTCAAATTGAAATCCAAACTATAAAAATAAATCCCCAAAAGCAATACCGATTTCAAAAATCTGGTATGTGGTAGGTGCTCAATAAATGTTTGTTGAATTAATGAACGGTTCTGAAATTATTAAACTCATATTTCCACAAGGGATTCCATACCTAGTTTTTGAGGGGTTATTCCTCAGGTACTCGTTTAATTGGGATGCCATTTCCTGGGTTGGTATTGTGGCTGATATTGTAAGCAGTCACCTTAGCTAGGACAAGAAATCAATCAGAAAGCATTCCAGGTGTATGATCAGGATTTCCAGTGTCCTAGTGTGGGATTGAGGGCTCTGTAGGTGCCAGAGACAGGAGCTTATTGCAAGTTCAAGAAAAACTCAGAAGAGCCTGGTTTTATTCAGGTGCTGCTTCACCCAAAACTTTCCCTCACAGCAAAGAAGAACAAAAACAGAAAATGAAAGGTCAACATTTAGAGTCATGAAAATTACTGAATGTTAGAAAAATAATTTGAGCTAGCTTTTATCTAATTGTTAAACCTGTGCTTTGAGGTTTTTAATTGAAAAATTTTTAGAGATAATTGTAGATCTTCAGAAAGTTTTAAGTCTAGTATAGAAACACCCATGTGCCCTTTACCTAGTATTTCCCAGTAGTAACATATTGCAAAACTATAGTACAATATCACAACCATAATATTGATGGACATGAATACATCTGGGTTAAGCCTGACAAACTCAAAATGCATTTGTTCAGTCTTTTAGGATCTTATTGGAGCATTGTTCACTATTTCACTGATGCAACTCTACCGGAGTTCATCTCTGTTCCCTGAAGAGCATGACTGATACAGTAGCAGTCTGTCCTGAAAAGCTTAGGGAGGCAGACAGGGTTTTCATGAGATTGTCTACTGTATTTCTCGTCCTTTCCCCTAGGATAAGCATGCTCCTATCTCTCATTACTCTATGTTGAGAGTGCAAATGCAGGCCCATTCAGAAAGATTTTCTTATTCCTCCCTGATTATGTCTTTTATCAGTGTTAGGGAACATATTTCATGCTGAGCATATTTTCCACCAAATAATTGGAAATTTTGAAATAGCGCTGCAAGCTTTGCTTTGTAGAATGCATTTCAAAAAGAGAAAAATACATAAAGAAAGGAAAACAAAGACAGAATGTATTCCATGCTTAATGAGTTTTTGTTAGAGATTTAGGTTTCTTCAAGCTCTGAATATCATCCTAACAAGTCGACTAAATAGTCACACTTTAAACATCAATGCCATTTCCCCATAGGTTGCTGAATTCATAGAAATGAATCCATACATTGCTAGTCAATGGAGAAAGGTACTACTAAATATCTCAATGAGGCCGACTTTTAGCTGGGGACAATTTGATTACAAAAAGCTGTTACCAATCTGGTGGATGTTTTTAGTTTCCTTCCCTGTTTTAAAACACAATACCTGTAATTTTTCAAACAGAAATTTCTAGTCTAGAAATGTATTTTTCATGCTTATCTTTGCCTTATGTTCTTACCATATCATAAATCTGATGGAATGAAGTCCATACTGGAGCAGAACCATCATACAGAACCTCCTTGCCTTGTAGTCTGATTTCCAGCACTTGCTGCTGAGTCTTTCTCTCCTCCTTAACCCAAGCACTAACTTAACTCATGTAACTAGTTACAGAATTGTGAGACAGACACATTCTCTAATTAGAAAAGGACTAAAAAATTAGGGGAGGTGAATGTTTCACATTGCTCAGGTTACTTGCCAATAATTCCCAGTTTTCCAAATGGGAAGCAGAGGAATAGAAGGTGATTTTTGGAAGCTTGCAATGTGTTTATTCTTCTACATTTCATCCCTTTAAAAAGCATTTTCTTAGAGTCCAGGCTGGGTAGTTTATTCCTATAATCCCAACACTTTGGGATGCCGAGAGGAGAGAATCATTTGAGGCCTGTAGTCCCAGCCACTCAGGAGGCTAAAGTGGGAAGAATCACTTGAGCCCAGGAGGTTGAGGGTGTAGTGATCCATGATCACCCCACTGCACTTCAGTCTGGACAACAAAGTTAGAGCTTGTCTCAAAACAAACAAACAAAAAAAAAACCTTACAAAAATTATTCAAGCTCATCAGAGCTAAATTCAGTTATAGGAATTTTCAAATAAACAGTTTTATTGTCTAGACATAGAAATCAACTAATAATTGCATCTACTTGGGTTTCAACAAGGATGCACAATATTGTTAAAATAGCACAAAGAAATGCTATATTTGAGTATGAATGTGTATTATAAAAAAGGAACAATAAAAATAGAGAGCAGTGGCATCCACGTTGACAGTAGTACAAATCTCTAGCAGTCCTTTATTTAACAGTTATATACATTTATATCTTATTCTTATCTTACCACAGCGATTGTTAGCCCTTTGAAGCAAGCTCCTTTCCTTACTCCACATGCCTCTCATGTCACTTTAACAAAGTAGGTACTCAATACATTTTTGTTGAATTGAATATTGTTGTCATTTTTATTCTGCAACTTATATATGAAATCTGAACATATTTATTCAGCAGAACGTGCTGGTTTTTGAAATTCATATGTTTGTATGTGGGAAAGTAGAGAAAAGCTTTAAGCTATTATTTATGCTGCTCCATTCTTGTCACTTTTTAATTTGACACTGAACTTTGAGTGGGTGCTGCAAAATTCTGACAGCCAGAGAGAGGCATGAAACAGGGTTAGGACATGCAAAGAATTTTAGAGCCACACATATATTCCGGCAAATATTCAATATCATAACAGCTAGGTTGATTCTTGATAGGTTTTTCAAAAGATTTTTTTAAAATAGTTGCATACTATCAGGGAGTAATGGCAATATAATTTGAACTTCTTTTGCTATAGAGGAGTCACCATTTGTATCACATGTCTCATTGTCATAGGGGTTAAAAATAAGCCAAAAGATAAGTTGATCTCCATTAAACTCCTAAGGGTCTCTGACATGAGAGTCCTGTTTTGACTTAATTTACTTAAGACATATCACCTTCCCCCACAATATGAACAGCTTGATCATTTTTACAAAACACAGACCAAAATATAGATAGGTGGTAGCACACACACACACACACACACACACACACACACACGCAAATGAGAGTCTGCGATTTTCAAATTGGCTATTTTGTCATTACGTTTTTCACAAATGTTTACAACTTTAATTTACAGTATCACATATCTTAAAGGCACAATTACCTTTGAGTATTTTTGGTCTTTCAGTTACCAAAATACTTGTTTTTCTCCAGAATATTCAAAGACAAATTTAATCAATAATTTTCAAATGTTTTTGTGTTCACTTTATTTGCCTATTATCTCTTATATGATACGAGTTTTAAATGTTGGACTTGATTTGTTTGAGATGTGAGTACAAGCGCTTTCATTCTCTCACACAGCAATGAATGAGACCCATGGCATATACTGCCCTTTAATTGTGCACAAGATGCCTATTGATATTAATGAGCTTTTTGCCTGGACTTAGTGTGATCATTTTGTGTGGCCTGAAGTGGTCATTCTGTTGTGCTTTGCATATTGGTTGTTGCAGAGTATAGTGTGCACATCATTTCCAAATTGCTTAGGAATCTTTAGGGAGGAAAGATAGTACGTACATTTAAAAGATTATTATTGCCTTTAACTTAAATTTTTCTATTGTGAGTTCTCAAAATCATGCATAAAGGAACACAGTAATACAAAGTGCAAATAATTGTGCAGAGAAAGCTCTAGAAAATAAAAATATTTCAAGTTAGCAATTTTGAAATTACTTGTTTACACATAACTTTAATCCACTGAAAAGAAAGCCAGTTAGTTTTCAAATTCAATTGAAAACATCAAACTAGGACATGCAGAAGCAGATCATCAAGGAGTAGAAGAGACTATAGGACTTGATCTTATCAGTTGATTTTTCACTGTAGGTGAGAAGCTGGAGCTCTCAGTGGAGGCAGCAGACCCTTTGTCTTGCAATCCTTTCTACACCAACTTCCTTTACCTGCTCTGTGGAGGCTGCTGGGGAGCATCTATAG
The DNA here is from genome assembly GCF_000951045.1 of Mandrillus leucophaeus. Lineage (NCBI taxonomy): Eukaryota > Metazoa > Chordata > Mammalia > Primates > Cercopithecidae > Mandrillus > Mandrillus leucophaeus. Next base: position 125,582 of record NW_012101609.1, read on the forward strand.
AGCCAACATTGCCCACTTTTCCATGGACGGTGATGGTGGGAAGACTCAGGGCACATGAAATAACTACCTGAAAAATTACTTTATTTTCACTTTTAGTATAAAATCTGGAGGAGTTAAAGTATTGTCACACAGGAAATAACATGGAAAATGAAGGTGATTAATACAAGTATGTTTATCTAGAATTTTAAACACTCTTACTCCAATGAAAGGCTCAGAATTCAGAATTTCAGGTTAAACACACTCAAATCCTCTCTTATGGTGAAAGAAATTCATTTGTAGAGAACTGCTGTCCACTGAGGGGCAAGTCAAACCCTATTGCTTAAAAGTGGCTACTATACACTGTTCTGAACAGACATAGTCCCTGATTATGCCAATATACTACAAAAATATGATTTTCTTCTGTTTAATTTCTACATCACTAGAGGTTTGAGAGAGACTTCTGTCTTTGATTCAGATCTTTTCTATATGCATGTATACACATGCTCCTATGGCAATACATTGTATAGAAAAAAAAATATGTTAATTAAACATGAATACTACCAGTATCATGACAAGTAGAGTGTGAATAGTAAATCATGAAGAAAAATACTATCCCTCTGTGCAAGAAGTCCACTCAGATATCCATTTCTGCAACTTGGAATTACATGCCATGTGAAGACCAATGAGCTACTGCCCCTGGTCCATAGCCCCCTATTTTTTGTGCTTTAAAAATATGATGTCTAGTAGTGATCTTTGCAAGTGGTATGGGTATGTGTGTGGTTTTCTGTGCTCAAATTGCAAGAATTATGGTAGAGGGAAATATCTTACCAAATATAAATTATGTGTAAAAACCTCTTTTTAATATTGGTCTGCTGGTGGGGGATTGCTAACACCCACTTTACAAGCTTTACACTTTACGTTTATAGCAGGCTTTTCCATGTCTGTAAAAAGGGGTCAGGGTAAGGGCTGATCTCCAGTCTGGCCAAATTTGAGAGTTAATCAGCTACATTACAATGGGATTCTATAGTATGTGAAAAATAACTAAGGAAGATGAGAAATAATCAATATTAAAAATGTTTAGATGGTCCTCTTTCTCCCAAGAAGCAATGCTGATATAATAGAAATTGCTTACAAAATACCAACACAAGCAGTCAATTCTGTATATATCAGAGTTGGGGAAAGGATCACTCAAACTAGGTTTGAGGCATTACATAGATAAAACAGAGTTTGACAGAGTGATTTTTTTTTTCTCTTTTCAATTGACTGCACCAGAATTGTGTGGACACAGCTTGACTAGGAAGACAGATGAAAAGACAAACTTAATAAATTGGTCAATGAGTTGATCTCTTCCTTTTTGGTCTTTGAGGGACAGTCTGCTTTCTGTTAAAACATTGTGTCTGTGTGCAAGTGCAGGGGTGAGGAAGTAGGGTTTGAGGGGAAGGAGAAGGAATGCATTTGTGGCTGCGTCTACACAATATACTTGTATTAAATACTGTAGAATTTCAGCTGAAAGCAAGCTGTCCCTAGATTCCCTCCCTTCAAGGATGAGTGCACTTCATAATAAGGCCCTTTTGGTAGTTGAATAAACACCCTCCTTGGAAGCCATATAAGATGAACCTTATACCAAATCCTCCTGATAACAAATAGTGTTGTAAAGAGAATCCAGTATTCTATCTAGTTAATTAAATAATGTGTGAAGTGTGAATAGGTGTAGTTCTATTCTCATGTTGATGAAAGAAAGCATAGTGAGGCAATGCATTTTTTACTGGAATGCACAAGTGTTTAATTTTGTGGATTTGGTTTACGGGAACAGAGTCTAAATTCTTGTCTCTCTCTCCTCTTAGAGATTGCAGAAGTTAACTAAATTTTGTTTTCAAGACTATATTCTTTTAACCTAATCCCCTAATTTGGGAAATGCTGCGCCAGCAGTGCTCTTAAGAAAAGGTGCTTTTATATTTCATCTTATTAGAAAAAAAGTCTTAATTGGTTTCAAATATATTTTATATTCACTCTTCTTAATGCTTTAAAAACCAATATCAGTAATTGAATAAGCTGGGGGATTACTATTTTAAAACTACTATCGGGGCATGTATAAAGAATGTCTACTCTTTTATTTTACAGAATGGATGAGTGTGACTGACACTCAATTCTAATGGCACTGTGCTGCATTGTTACTTTTTATTCCTTTCAAGACTTTTTTTTTTGAAAGGGTCACATGTTTGGAGTTTTAAGTACTTAGTCACAGAAAAAATTTCCACAATTCTGAGGTTGCATATGTGTCTTTAAGAAGATCTGACAGGTGGGAAAATACGTTATTCTCTTTGGAAAACTGAACTGTTTAACCTGTAACCATTTTCTACTTCTCCATTCTCCTCTTTCTTCTCCTCCCCAATTCCCTGCCCCTGCCAAAAAAAAATTTTTTAAATAAAACCAGAAATGTATGTTTCTACTTTTAGCCTACAGGCAATTAATACAACAACAGCAGCCTGATTTGGGAGCAAGAGAAATATGTGAATGCTAAATACTTCCAAGGGAATAGTCTTTGATTTTATTAAAGAGAAGCACAGCTCATATACTAATTTAAGCAATATTTTCTCTTACCCTTTTCTTTTAAAGGTAAGAAACCAATTTCCAGGGATAATATTCATTTTCTTATTTTATTGTTGGAAATATAAATGCTTGATTTTAGTAATCTATTTCCCTTTTGTTACGCATGCAGACAGCCACAGCCATTTAGACAACCAAAGTATGTTTATATGCATATATAGTTGATTTGCATATTTGACTTTGTTTACACATCTGTAACACCTGTATATTCACTCTTTTCACATCCTACCTCCCTCCACAACCTCTGCAGTTTCTATTGTTCGGATCTGGTGAAGGAGATGGAACTTTCTTGCTTTTACCCCATTAGATATGATTTACTATTGTTGTTCTTTGGAACCTACCAATTCTTATTTCATGAGAAAGAGAGCTACTGTTGTGAAGGCCTGAGAAAAACTGAAGATAAAACCATTTTTTTTCTTTTTTTCTTTTTTTTTTACAAAGGCCTTGGTTTGAAGCAGGATTAGCAGCAACTCAAAATAAAGGAAGCCCCAGGCAGAAACACCAACACCTCCTGATTTTTAATGAAAATATGTTCATGTTGCAAAAATGTTGATCAGAAAAACCAATTAGGACTTGATTATATTTCAGGAGAAAGAAAAGGAGCAGTAAAGAAAATAAATCTGATAATACATATAAAATATATGAGTAATGTATATTAGTAAAAGCACTGATGATCATGATAAATGTGTATATATATTTTTGTACCCCTGAAATATCTACATAGGCCTCCATTAAAGAGTTCAGGATACACTGAAAGTTGATATTTGTGTAGCTTTGTGAGAAAATCTATAACTTTTTAATCAATTCTAATTTTTATAGGATACAGAAAGAGAAGGACGTTAGTTGGTATGAACTTTTGAAAGAGAACCAAGAGGCTTAAAACTATGGGTTTTGTGCTTGTATATATACCTGTATAGAATAAATATTATTTATAAAGAGTGACATACCCATGACTATATACACAGCATGCGGCATATTTCATACACAACAATCTTGTATGTGGTGCACCATGGAGCTGTAAATTATTAGGCAATTTGACAAATACAAGACATCATATGCTGTAATCATTACCTATTCAAATGATTAAATCATTTTGGGTTGTCTAACAAAAACATCTACTTCAGACTATGAATTGAGGGGGGTTTACTGCTGGGAAATTATCATTAAATGTCCTGCTCATTGCTTCATATGCATCTACCAAAAAAAAAGTTGAATAAGGCATGCCTGTACATACAAAACCTTAAAACAGAACTGGTTCAGATTTGGTAATTTACTCCTCAACTATCACTACAGGTAACAGTCACTTAGTTGATGGAGGGTCTTGTGAAATAAAATAAGACAAATGAAATTGTGTATGGGAGTGGGAAGAAGAGTGCAATCAAACTTCCACCCCCAAAATGTCTCCTTGTACTATGTTTTCCTTTCCCCCATACTCAGATAAGAATGGACAGAGTTCAGCATTACTGGGAAAAACAGTTTACCTGGGTTTCTGGGCCCAGGAAGAACCTTAAGAGGGAAAGTGCTTCTCCTAATCATCATCACATCCCTCCTCAGGGGAGTGAGGGATCAGGTAGCAAAAGGGAACCTAGCAGAATAGGGAGGAAGAAGAAGGATGGATGCAGTGAGGCGAAATGAAAACCTTATAGAAGATCTGAGTACAGTTTCAGGAGGGGCAGGTTTGAAGAAAGGTCTGTCCACTGGCAGAGAGAGAGAGAGAGCGAGAGCGAGCGAGCCAGCGTGCGAGAGAGAGAGAGAGAGAGAGAGAGAGAGAGAGAGAGAGAGAGAGATTGATTCCCTTTTCGGAGAACATTAGTAAGGTTGCACTTTCTAAAATAAAACCCACCTCGAGCCTTCCCTATGCGGGTTCCCACAATTTGTGCTGTGCTTTGCGTGAGCATGGGCTCCAGAATAGGCCATGTCAGTGTGTGCCAGTGTATTTCAGAGCTGAGCTGAAAGGACGAAAGTCAGAGGAAGGGAATCAAGAATCAAAACAATGACTAATGATTTATAAGCTGAAGCAAAGCAGAAGCGCTGTTCACCGGGAATGTGCCTCTGTTTAAATGCTCCACCTCACACAGCACACAATAAGGACAGGAGAAGAAAACTTTTTTTTTTTTTGGAAAAATGTTTTATTTAAACCTTTTTAATCTTTTACAACAATAAAATATTGCGTCAATATAAACCCCTTGACTAAAACTTCACATCAAACATTACAGCAAATTGTTTTCTTTTTGACATCCAACTTATCTGTGAAAGAATTTCCTTTTAAACACAATGAAGAATTTATTGAAAATAAATAATTGTTGGCAACTGCAATAGGCAATTTGAATAAAATAGTTGAAAAAGCAACTCTTAATGAAAATAGCGTTTATTATACATCGGTTACTAAATGAATAAACTAAATGATCTTCTTTAAATTAATAACTTCAAAAACGTTTAATATACAAAACTGTACAGTTATAAAGTCGGCAGAAGTATTTGGGTTAACTCAGGTTCGAACCATAGCAATTAACTGCAAAGAAAAAAAATCGAAACAAACAAAAAACTCCCAACAGTTGTAAAACATGAACTTAATGTGGGGGGAAAAAAAATCCCAAAACTAAACCTAATTACCACCAGAATGCAGAGACTTGACAAAAAAAGTAAAAGGGTCCGGGATTTGAATTAACACATGCTCTTAGACCTGCAGCTGAGGGAGACACAGTGTGGTGGACCAGAGGCCTGACAACTCATACTAACACATCGTCGACAACGGACCCGGGCTTTCTGGTCCTTAGGTAGTTTGAAGCTTTGTCTACAGCAGCTGCGCCTAAACGCCGGACTCGGCGGCCAGCAGTGGCGTGCAGCGCCCCCAGACAGGTCTGGCTGGCGGCGGCTGGGTGTTGGGTGCTTGGCCGGCCTCACACGTGTGTGCTCCTTGGGAATGAGGTTCGCCTGTGGACCTGGCGTGTGGATACTAGCTAGCAATAAAGCCACAGCAACTGCATATTTTTGGGATCTCTACACAGCCTAGCGAGATTTTTTTTTTTTGTGTACTTTTTGTTTTTGTACATAGTAACACGATACACACAGCTATCTACACACACACGTTTGCACGCGCACACACACACACGCACAGAGACACATACGCTCAGAGATTTAAAAATATATATATATATTTTTAAAAGCAGGAACCCAGCCTCCCGGGCGCTCGCCAGCTGGATCGTCGCTGTGGGCTTCCACCAGCTGTGCTTATCAGAAACGCCGAGACAGCTCCCCACGAGCCCACTCACAGACAGCGGTATATACATGGGGGGAGAGGTGGTACGCGGATGGACCAGAATCCCTGTGACCTTTGCCAATCATTTCATTGTCGTTCTGCACTGAGCAGAGAATGCCTATCCCCCACTCCCTCACCACCCCTCCCCGAGGGTTTCTCACTCAGAAGGGGTGGTGAACTGGAGGTGAACCGAAATGGGAGGCGCTGGCCCAGTCGCCAGCGTCTCCGGGTCGTGATCTCCAGTGAAAGTAATCGCGTGTGAAGGCAAAGTCTTTCCTCTAGTAGGGCCGAAGTGAGGTCGCGCGGGAGGTCGCCCTAGCGAAGCTGGGGGCCTGGATTTCTGCGCGCAGGAATCCAGGACTCCGGTGGGTGCGGAGCCCTCCCAGACTGTCAGGCCACCTCTTTGGCCCAGCGTTGCGGTGGAATCCTTCTCAGATACCTGGATCTGTGCTGTGGTAGCCTGCGGGGACTCCACACTTCCAGGAGGGAGGGCAGAAAGCTGCGAAATCGCCGCTGCTACTTCGCACTAGTTTGCAAAACCTAATAGGCTTCTCTATTCTGCCCTTCCCAGGCACTCCACCCCGGAAAAAAATATATAACCAATATCATCATCAACAACTTTCTTCGTTGTATTCTCCTCCTCATACAGATTTGGAAAGGGGGGTGAGTAGATAGGCATCTCTCTCCCCGCCTATTCCCATTCATCTCCTCCCTTTTCTAAGCAATTAAAAAGCCATCAGCTCAACGAAGTAGTAATAATAATAGCAATAATAACATGGAGTGGTCGATTAGATACAAATTATCTCACAAATATTGTGTACAGATTGTAGTAAAACACCTCAGACATTTAGAAACGCTATAGAAGTTTTTAAAAATGCAAAACTAGTCTATTGTAAAACAAATTTCACCTGAAATACAGCTGCTATAACCAAGGCGCTGAAAGGTTATTCAGAGGCACACATCTGTCTTCCCAATCCCTCCCCCGCCCCACCCCGCCCCCACGTTATCCCACTCCTTGTTCTTCCTAGAGAGGAGCGACCAAACAAACCTTACTCTGAGTAAACAATATGTATTGATCAGCAGAAAAGGCTAAAGGGAACTGTTGCCCGGGGAGCCAGGAATATGAGATCCCAGCTTGGACTGCTTAATATAAATGTGTATCAGCATTGAGAAGCCTGAATGCGAGAGTTTGTGTTTCCTTTGTCAACAGAAGTTAGAACCTCTTACGAAAAGGAGAGGAGAGGAGAGGAGAGGAGAGGAGAGGAGAGGAGAGGAGAGGAAAAGAAAGGAGAGGAGAGGAAAGGAAAGGAAAGGAAAGGAAAGGAGAGGAGAGGAGAGGAAAGGAAAGGAAAGGAAAGGAAAGGAAAGGAAAGGAAAGGAAAGGGATGAAAGGGAAGAGAATGGGGAAAGGAAAGAAAATGAAATGAAAGAAGATGAAAGGAAAGGGAAGAAGAAGGGAAAGAAAAAGAAAGGGGAAAGGAAAGAAAAAGGAAAGGAGGGGAAAGAGAGAGTACGAGAGAACGAGTGAACGAGAGAGAGAGAGAGAGAGAGAGAGAGAGAGAGAGAGAGAAATAATAAAGCATGCTAGAATGAAAGGAAGAGAGTGAGAGAGAAAGAGAAATCCGCGCTGCTCCCAGTGCGGCCGGCCGCCTCCTCGCTTCCTCCAGTCAGAGATCATGGCAAGACGTGTCTGTTTTCACGGTGTGCGAATAAACCTCATGTGGCTGCTGATCCCCTGGCGGAGTCATTCTTTTCTCTTTTTGTCTTCGATTACAGAACCAGACACGCACCACTTCTTTCTCCAACTGGAGGCTGTCTGCCAGCGAGGAGATCTCCTGCGCGGCAGGCTTGGGACACTTGAGGAAATGCGTCTCCAGTACGCCCTTGACACTCACCTCGATGGAGGTCCTCTTCTTGCGCTTGCGGCCCTGTGCAGCGATCTTGTCAATGCTGGTCGGGCTCCCTGTGGACGAATCAGCCTCCTCCAGCCACTTGTTCAGCAGGGGCTTCAGCTTGCACATATTTTTGAAGCTCAACTGCAAGGCCTCGAACCTGCAGATGGTGGTCTGCGAGAACACGTTACCATACAGTGTGCCCAGCGCCAACCCCACGTCGGCCTGCGTGAAGCCCAACTTGATTCTTCTTTGTTTGAATTGTTTGGCGAACTGTTCCAACTCATCAGAGGTTGGCGTCTCTTCGTCGGAGTGATCCTGGCAATGGTGCGAGCCCAGTTCGCCGTGATCCGGGGGCTCTCGGAGCACCGGGTGCAGGCTCTGTGCAGAGGCGGCAGCTGGAGGTGGGGTGAGTCCCCCGTGTTCCAGCATGCCACTCACGGTGAAGCCAGGCTGCGAGTATACGTTGAGGGGTTGGCCGCTCGACGTGATAGACGGGTTCGGTGCCGGGCTCGCCCCCCAGGCGTTGGGGTGGTTAGTGTGCGGTGAGTGGTGGGCTACGTGTGGCGAGCGGTGATGGATGATCGCACCCAGTTGCAGGTCTTCGCGCCCGGGCTTCACGTCCTGCTGGTCCAGGGGGCTGGCGGCCAGGGTAGAGGACCATGGGCCCCCGTCGCTCAGACTGGTCACCCAGTGATGCCCCAGGGGATGCCCATTGCTGGGAACTCCCTGCAAGTAATCACTTTGGAGAAGTTTCTGAGGGTTGCGGAAAGGACTCCCCTGCTGCATGCCCGCGGAGTCCGCATGGACTAGGGAGGTGGAACTGAGAATGCTGTAGGGATTCGAGGCAGCTGTGGCCATGGTCGGTGAGGATCCCCTACTAGTTATAATGTGGCAAAGGGAGCAGCTTCAGCCTTTGACATCTACGGTGCGGGGGAGCCAAAGACGCTAGCACGGGTTACCGGCACCCACTACGGCCAATCGCAGCGCGTCTCGGCCTGGCCAGGAGTAAGCCCGGCCAATAGCGGTGCGGGAGGTCGGGCTAGCTTTCCAAATTAGGCTGGTGAAGCTCCGGAGTTTCAATGAGACCCAAGCAGGAAGTGAATCAATCTTTCAGCCCCATTGGCTGCCTAGCGCAGAGTGGCGGCCGTACATTTGATTACCACTCCCCCACCCCGGGATTTATGTTGATGGGGAAAAGATGTGAGGGATGTACTGTGTGTGTGTGGGGG
>NW_012101609.1:134600-159296 GCF_000951045.1 Mandrillus leucophaeus
GGGGGGGAGGGGGGCAGTTAGGGAGTGAGGTGGAAAATTAAGGTTGTAGAACTCCTTTTTGATTATTTAGATTAAATAAAGAAAAAGTAAAACAAGTTTAAATGTCATTTTGATCGCTGTGAACAGGGATTTTTCAGACTCACTCGGCGGTCTGGGCTGGCTAGTTGTGTGCCTAGGACTGCAAAACAAAACGTCGCTACAAACTTTGAGCAAAGTAACGTCTTTGATTGAACCCAAAACCAATAAAGTTGAAATCAGTGATTCCAGTAAGAACATTTCAGTTTATTTCATTGTATTAAGGACCTCGATATCAAGATCTGAAAGCTTCTAAAAGATGTCCTGTTCTTTCAATTTTTCTGAAAATTTTTTTAGGTCACGAAGAACTGAATTATTCTGGGAAAGTAAAATCTAATGTGATACTGACAATATTCAGTTATTTCGAAGTTTACTTCCCAATCTAGCTGGTCAATTGGAAACCTTGCTTTCTTACTGCTTCATATCAGCTCCCATCACAGATCCCACAACTTCTGTCAAAGGTTCTGCTTGCTGAAGCGGGCAGCCTTCACACTTCCCCCAAACACTATGCAGACACACTACCAATAGGTATACAGGAAAACGTTCGTGACCCTGTGTCCGATGCTGTCCCCTAGGAAAATTGTTTTTAACATTCACCGCTCCCCCACCCTCCTCACCGGCCCCGCATTTAATGTACCCAGGAAATTCAGAGAGAGAAATGGCGGGATGTTTGGCATCAAGTACCGCCCCCACTTCCCCAATCCCCATCAAGCTTGAATTTGCTTTCAGCTTGAAAAGACAGGACTGCTTTTTCATTTTGGATAGAAGAAAAGAGATGAAACACTTGTGCTCCTCCTAAGCTTTTATAAGTTAGGAAAGGACAAGCCCGTGTGCTCCACAGTCTTGCGCAAAGACATTGCTTGGAAGCAGAGTTGGGAGAAAGGCAAAGATTTAAGATTTGTTCTAGCTGAGAAAAGGCAACACCAGATACCCAACATGGTCTTTGAAGTTAAAAAAAAAAATGACCTTTCATTGAATAATTTTGGAGGTAACCTAGCTGCCTAATTATATTTGCACTTACAGAAGACAGCATCAGAGTTCCCTTATTGGTTTGAAATTCCATTAAATATATTGCAAGAACGCCTAGGTTAAGCTTGATTTAAATTTGCATACATTTTCATATATTTAGCAGAAATAAAAGAAGGCTTGCTGCTACCAGAAAGTCATTAAGGCATTAGTTTCTCTAAGAAGACAGATCTGAAGAATGTGCAAGAAAATGAGAAAAAAAATAAAAACAAGGTGAGCTTATTCCGCCATTCCTTTATATAGCTAAAGAGCATCTATTTCCTGTGAAATGAGTAATTTCTTATGAGAGCACAGAGCAATAGGAGCTGATATTGGTAAGTGTAAACGTGTCTATTAGGCATGAAAACCTGGCATCTGATTCAGATCTATTTCTTTTTTCCATTCTTTTTTTTTAAAAAAAGATAAACACTTAGTAATTATTGGCAGAGAAGATCATTTGCCATCTTACCCCCTCCTCCTGCTCTCTCATTGAAACTGTAGCTTCATTTGCCCATGTTCTACTGTAGAGGCTTATCTGCTTTTAGAAATTGGGTTTTCCTTTCTCCTCTCTCTCTCTCTCTCTCTCTCCCTCTCTCTCTCTCTCACTCTGCTCCCAACTCCCCACCTTTTCTGCTGAGGAACTCATTTCTTTACTGCTAACTGTTTGCATCTTCCTTTGTAAGAATGCAATCTCATTTGTGCCTGAAATTCCACTTCTGGAAGAAACAAGAACTTGTCAAAATCAAACAAAAGTAAAGTTTTTAGGTGCTCTGTTAAGCTGGCCTTTCGAAGATCCATTTGTGAGTCTGCGTCGGCTCAATTTAGAGGTGAGAGGGAAACGCGTTGAAGAAACCTTACGTGCAAAACGATCATGATCATTGCCACGCTGTTTTTGTTGTTGTAGGTTCCCCACCCCCACCTTGCAGCTGCCTTTGGGTGAGAGTTGCTAATCTTAGGCCATTCAGGGAGTTAAGGTAATTATCAAATGATAAGGCTTTTGCATGAAGAAGATCTTTTTTCAATCTTGACTTGCCTGAGTTCTTACAATCAACCTTCCTCTTGCCCATGGCCTCTGCTCCTGGTACCCTATTTTGCCAGCCGCATCAAGTGGTTCAGACCATTTGCCAGAGGCTTGGAGGGGGGAGAGGTAAGGAGGGAGATCTGATCCCAGGGACAGGTTTTTTACACCCTTATTTTGCAGTTTTTTAATGTAAAAACTCGCTTTTTAATGGAAATAATAGCTTTCGTCACAAACTGTCATCGCCTTTATTTTTCTTTTCTTTCTTTCTTTCTTTCTTTCTTTCTTTCTTTCTTTCTTTCTCTCTTTCTTTCTTTCTTTCTTTCTTTCTTTCTTTCTTTCTTTCTTTCTTTCTTTTCTTTCTTCCTTTCTTCCCTTCTGTCTTTCTCTTTCCTTCTTTCTTTTATTTAAAAAAAAATGTTTCCACGAATATAGATACTGCCTATTGAATTCAGGTCCAATTACATCCTCTAGCAACTGTGATATAATCTTCTCTACCATGTAAGGTGTTTTGTTTTTTGAATAAAATATCTGCATATAGTCAAATCTTCTTGCTGTTTTAACTAATCTGCTGGAGAGGTTTCCTTCGCCCTCTCCTGTCAGTTTTACTTCCCAAGTGTAACAGATGCCGCTCTCAAGCGCTCCTTTCTGCAGCTTCTCTTTATTCAGCTTCACATATTTCTCCCCATGATCTGGGTTTCCATAGAGAGAGGAATAAAAGGGGGGACCATGGTCACAAATCCCCTGCCCCATGCAAAATAAAAGAGCCACATTCAATAGACGACCCGTCTGGACATGTGAGAAAAATAAGTTGATACGCAGCTACTGTTGCAAAGAGCTGGTAACTTATTTTTCATAGACTGCATTTTGCCTTAAACTCTAAGTTACCACTGGCAAGCTTGCTCTCTCATGCAGCTGGGCTACATACACACTTGATGTGCTCCACATCCTGATCTTGAAGTCCAAACCCGGTCCTCAGATCTGCTTCTCCCCACCCCCTCTAGAGCTTTGGTTTGAATAATATAACAATAGCTGTGGAACCTACCGGGTAGGGGCAGTTAAAAGTCGCCCTAGAGAGGAGCCGGGCTTTGAAGTATACAAACTGTAATTGTAGCGAATCCCCACCTATCTTCAGCAAAGCAGCACAGGTTTCAATTCCTGTGCCAGGCAAGAACCTGGCACAATTTTTATTCCTTGTTAAGTTGCCCTCACACTCCAATTACACACCCCACCTTATCCTTTCCCCTTGCTTTGTTTCTAAGAGCGCAATTCAGATCATTTCTAAAAGAAAGTCAGACTGGCTTTATTTATATATGTTCATTTATTTGTAACTTCAGAGTTTGCAGTGGATTTCCTTCCTCACAAGATTTAGGGATACCAGCTCCCGAATGTCTTCACAGATACCCACGCCCCTTTATTTCTAAGCAAGGAAAGACTCACAAAAGAAATTAAGCAGATTAATGTGGTTCAGGTTGTGCTCCTGTGGAAACATCTGAGCATGGCCGCAGCTGGGTAGCCTGCGTCCTGGCTCCTTTGGAAAGTACCCCAGCCATAGGGATTGTGTCTCTTGCAGATTTCATATGTGAGTGTAGATTATGAAGCATTCTCATTATGTGTACAAATTGAGGATGGGGAGAAGAAGGTGGTTTGGGGCTGAAACTGGCAGGGGGTAAGGACGGCGAGTAGCGGCGGGGGAGGGGGAAGGAAGGGTTCAGGAAATAAGTTCAAAAGGCCAGATTTGATTGTGTGCAGTATAGCATGAAGCTCCAAATGGCAGGACATGGAACGCAGGCATTATCTCAAGATGAAAACTTCACCTTCAACCCAAGTTCACTTTGGAAACAGAGCAAGTTAGATTGGGTTTGGTAGGGACAAATGTACATTTTCTTTTTAACACCAGGAGCTCATAAGGGAAGGAAACAATTGAACAGACTTCTCAAAGCAGCAGAGAAAAAAAGCTGTTTTCCTGGTTTCTGCATATTGAGCTCATAAGGCTCTTCTCGGTGTGAGACACAGCTGTCCTTCAGAGCACTAGCCCACTGCAGCTCCTCTTATAGTCGCCTTCTTTCTTCTCCTTTTTTCTTTTTCAAAAGCTGCATGGGCTGGGAGGGGGGGCACGGTAAGGGCTCCTAATATTCTGCGGAAATTTTTTTAAAAAAGAATTTAGATGACATTAGGAGACATTGCCAATACTGATAGTAGGACATGGCAAAATAGTTCATAGGCATGAACTAATTGAGCTCAAGCTCAATTAGTTCATTTTTTTTCAGGTCTCTATTGGCTTTCCGGAACGTAAGAAAAAGAATCTTCAGAGAAAAAGGAAAGAGGAAGAGGGGAGGGGGTGAGTACACACAGTGAATGCTGCAGCAGAAACAGGGAAACTTAAAATACTCCTCATGTAAAATCTAATACAAATACCCCAATCTGTGAGAACCACTAGTCGTTTGCTATCAAAATTGAATGCTGGGGAGAAGTGCTGAGGCATTGTGTGGCTGGAGCCTCTGACGGGATGATTAGAGGACAGGCTGGGACAATAGAGACCCTCACTACCAAGGGAAAGGATGCTTGCTCCTATAACTGCGTTGGCCAGATTGTGTCCATTCAGTCTCAGTTTCTCTTTGGGGATCACATTTTTGCTGTTGCAGTGTCGGTGGGTGAACCCTAATTTTACAGTATCCCAGAGAAAAGAGCTTTGCAGAGACAGAGCTATTGTGTCGTACTCAGCATAGCTATCGTTTTCCTGGCACCAGGATTTGGGGTGGTTAGGAATCATTGTGCAGTTTTGCACTGCAGACCAAGCCTAGAGTCAAGGAACCCAGCAGATGGTTTTACAAAATATATAACACACGAGGAATTACACTTCTATCTAAAAAAAAAAAAAAAAAAAAAAAAAAAAAAAAAAAGCGGCAGAATGCTTCCAAATTTAAAATGCAATGATAGTTTTGATTTTTATTTTAATTATTTTTTTAAAGTAAGACTTCGTAGAGGTATTTAAAAACGAGAAGAAAATAGTTATAGCTGCATGAATGATCAGAGGGCGGGTAGAAATCTCTTACTTTAAACCCTGCGCGCATCGGTATTCGAGTCATCAATAAGTCTTCTGGCTGAACATTAGACGCTTTTCTTAAGTCACTATAGTAGTTAATAGAGCCTCCCCAAATTGTAAATCACTTCCTTCTTCATGGATGGATTAAGGTTTTAATGTGCAAAATTGTAAGAATGCTTAGGCTTCATTCCTAACTGAGGTCCTGTGTTCCCTGCCACCCTGTCTCCCCGCCCCTTAGTAAATGGTATTTATTTGTCTGAAATGGCGAGCGTTCCACGTCCCTGTGCGGTTATGGGACTACAGGAAGCTTGATTATAGATTGATATATGGGATCCTTCTGGAAATGACTTTTAGTAAGTAATCTGCTCAGTGTCTTGGGCTCACATTACCATTTCAGGTCCCCACAAAGAACAAGAATGTAAGTTTATCACTTTGAAAATGAGCAAGCGACCAGATTTAACCTGCTGTCATTTTTCAGAAATTTCAGTTACTATTATCATTATTTTCCAGGAGGAAAGAGTAGAGAAGGGGCTGCTGATGATTGTGAAAATAATGTGGTGTGCGTGTGTGTATGGGGGGATTGTGGCCGCCCACCCAACAAAATGTACACACACACACACACACACACACACACACACACACACGGGGGGTGGGGGGAGAGAGTGTGTGTGTGTTTGGGGAAAAGTCCAATTTGCAAGGGCATTTGGGGAACCCATTTTTAAGAAGAACATTAATGTTTCCTCTGTTGTGATTGCTGTTGTGTTAGTTCTTCTGGGGGAGGGGTGTGAGTTTCCTGAGTGTTCTTAAAATTTCCCTTTCCTGTAACTTTTCTTTGGGCCGACATCTCTTGCGCTTTGCCTCACTATGGATTTGAAGAATCGATTTAGCTCCCCTGCCCCGAGAAGAGTTCCATTCGGTTGGGTATTTCGGTTTCCCGCTGCCTGTGAATACATCAGTCAGGCCATCGTCGGTGTTGTGAGTGCACACACACATTTAATATCCAATAACTTTTTGGAGTCTCTTTTCCAAGCACAAGAGCTCAGGTAGCCAGCAGAACCTATCCCCTGACCAGTGCTTTTTGCCCTTGGTAATTCTGCTCCTGGCTCAGGTGGTTGTGACTCCCCCAGCCAGCTCGCTCCCATTCTGGTGTTGCTGTGAACCCACGTCAGCTAGCTCCATTCTACCAAAGTGCAAAGCCATAAAGAATCAAGGAGCTTCCCCAACACATCAGACAAGGCATCGGCAGGAGGGGGCGCGATTTGGGCAGCAACAGGATCCCTCACCTTCTGGAGAGCCTGGCTAAAATGTCCAGATGTTTCGGAACGGTGGACCTGACTTTAGCCTCCTGGACATATACTGAATAGAGGTGGTGTGGTGGGGGTCGGGAACATTCTACGGAGAGATATTGTTTAAAGATAACTCCGCGGGTGGCAATTCTTTAGGCCAAATGGGTTCTATTGCGACACGGGGCAGCTGGCTAGAGGGGCTTATTTTGACAGCCTTCAGGACTTCATTGCCCCCTCAAACTCCCCAGCCTCTCTTCTATTTGAAGCAGCATCTGAAGGATGGTGGCAAGGTCATTTTCCCTCTGTTGGAGGTGGAAGGAGGGGGCAGGGATCTAGAAGCAAGACACCAAAGTGTCTGTATTAGCCTAGAGCTCCCGGCCCCCCAACCCGACAATAGTGGCCACCTGCTGTTCTTTTGGGAAAGCCCTGGGCCTTTTCGGCCTGGCCAAGGGAATATCCTAGTCCCTGGACAGCCTCTACTGCTCCGCCAGGCGAGCCCCTCCTAGGTCCAAGGCCCCTTTTGCCTCTTGAACACTACTAAGCCAATTGTCCTGCTCTCTAAACCTGCACCTATGTAAAGGGCTCAAGGTAGTGCTTTCTCAGGAGACAAGGCCCATCTCCTTCCCCAAGAAATGATGTGTGTCACCACAGCTCTGCCGCAGTGACGCCCCCCTTTGGGGGATATGCTCGAGGACCAGCACCCCTATTATTCCCCTGGTGTGTTAAAGTGACAGTTGCCCTAAAATATTTTGTTCCAGCAATAAGATGTTAACTCAGATAACATTAAGGGAAGAATTTAAAATTGCTTATTCCTCTTCAAAAATAAGAAATTTCATGTGTTTAACAATTGAAGGGGAAAGAAAATCTTAGGCTTCTAAGGAAAGACATGTAGGGCAATCTAAATATCAATACACAAATGTCTTTGGTACATCCTAAATATTTATTTTAACTTATTCAAATAATAGTGAGAATGAGGCTTTTGCTTTTCCTCACTTATCCTCTTCTTAATATTTCTACTTTTGGGGAGACATTGGAATTCTTATTTGCCAATAAACAATAGTTCAATCACATCTGCTCTCATCTTAACTTTTAAACACAATATTTTCTTCCAGGTGCTTGATGTAAACATTACGTATGTTACCACCTCTCTTAAACAAATGGATCACTCACATCTTTGCGCATGTGGCAAGGGACAGTGGGTGTGAATTTACAGAGTTGGACCTTTGCATATTGGAGAACAAACCTATTTGAATATAAATTGCATTCAATAATGATCTCAACTCTTGAGTATGGATCTCAGCTCAGCTGAAGCAGAATCTTAGAGTTGTGGAGGATTGGTTTTCTTTTAACAGTTAGTTGACAGTTTTGTAAAGAACTGAGATTGTCCTATACAGACACCCACATTAGTGATGGAAAGGTGCCTTTGAGTCCCCCCTACTTTTATTCATCCCTTAGAGTAGAAGAACTGCATTTTCAAACATTTTCTCTATGTTTTCAGTAGCATCAAGGGGTCTTAGAAATTTTTCTTACAGAAGAGGGCATTAAGTTACAACATACAAATAGAAACACTTTGGGAAACATAGAATATGTTTATTTTCCTAAAATTTACTACAAATGGAAAAAAGTCAAGCTTTCTTAAACCAGTTTTTGTGAGATGATAACTTGCATTATAAATATATTTACACTTCTCATTTTATGTCATTAGAATAAGTCTCATCCCACACAATTGAATTTTAAATTATATTTAATATTCCATCCTACCACATTTCAAAAGGAGGACTATCTGTACCATGCTATGAAAAGAAACCAGAATATATTTATTGTTAAGGTATGAAGGATATTGAGGAATAATACAATGAAGTTTGGAATAAAAATATGTTCAGTTAATTTGTAGTAGCCTTTACACATTCATTATTAACTCTTCCAAGTAGTCGTTTGAAAATAAAAATTATCTCTGCTATGTATAGCATATCAAGAGTATTATGTCTTTATGGAATAATGCTTACTTTTGTAGGTGATTATTGAATGTAAATTATGTTCATGAACTAAGCTAACGCAGATGATTCATAGAAGTACGTTAAAAAGATATGTTAAAGTGTTTTAGCTTACATTCGTATAGTTGGACACTCTGTTTTTAGATATGTTGCAGTATTTCTCATTTGGTGGATCCACAAACTGCTTTGAAATGACTAGTAGAGTATAAGTAGATTGCAAGTAAACCTAGTGAATTAAGATGATTCTCTATCAGTTTAATTTATGTTTTATAGTTAGTTTAGTATTCTGATTTGATTGCCTTAGTAATGTGAATTGCCTACAGCTGCTGATGATACAGCTTTAATTCTGTTTTAAAGGTCATGTAAACATGTGCCTGTAGCATAAGGAATGCAAATTCAATTCCCTTTTAATGTTTCCTCACATTCACTTCACCGCCTTCACCTAGAAAATTAGTGAGACTTAATATAAAGTATTCTAATGTTATGATTTCATTAAAATCCTTTTTCAATGCTTTACTTTTCCTTTTGCAGGGTAAAGGACTCTTCCCCCGCTTTGCAGTGCATAGCTCATGCAACATACATCACTCATACTGGAGGCAGAAAAACATTTCTGTTATGATCTATTTACTTTTCTGATGCTTTTACTAATAAAGAGCTGAGAACTTCATTTCAGTTTCTCTGTAGCCGCAGGTGAAAAGGACACAAAACAAGCTAGATAGTATAGTCACATTTTAGATTGCAGTTGAGAGAGGCAAAATATTGTACAGGTATGTAGGAGCCTCTAGTCACAAGCATAGAATGTGAAAAATATAGAAGTGGAAAAATATATATGAATACATTTATTTGTTAGCATATTGTTAATATAACAAAAACAAAAAATAAAAGCACGTATAAATGAAATTGGAATGTAATCATTCTCCCATGTAGTTTAATTTGGTATTGAGGAACTGTAATTCAAAGGTACAGACCTCAACTTTGAAAGATTACTGCTGTTGCATTGTAAGAAATGTGTTTTGTTCTGTGTTTGTGTGTTAAAATAGTTACCCATAACACGTGAACAACTATGAATGCCCATTGAGGAAAGGGCTATGGCCATGAACATCTTAGGTGCTGATATAAATGGTTGATATTCATATTTTACCTCTGACTTACTGCTCACAGTTTTCAAATACTTCTCTTTCCCTCATTTTCTTAGAGGGGACTCAACATACAAAGTTTATATGTAAAGCTTCGAGAAAATGCTACATTTTCATTAGCACTCTGGACTCTAGCAATATAATACTGCAGAGATACCTGACTGATGATAAAATCAGCGTGGAATTAGACTCTGTTTTCTGTGATTTTGCCCTCCTGCTTTATGTCAGTACAAGTTACAAATGAAATTGCTTGGAGAATTTTTTTTTGTTTTAGTTTTGCGCAATCTTATTGTTAATGCGTATGTGTTCTTAGAATGAAAACCACAACTGGAAGAGTTGTGTTACACATAAATTGTACAAATTTTCAATGTGTTTTGTCTTTGACAGAAGACTTAGTCATATTGTTGATGTCCTGCCTAAGGAAATTTAAATTGTGCAATGATATAGTCCTACATTTTTATTTATTTATTTATTTATTTGGAATTTGGCATTTTGAATAATAGATTCAAATGAGCAAGTTTCTAGCTTTTCATTCTGAAAAAAATGTAAGAACTCTGCTCATAAATGTATCCTTTTAAATAGAAATGAATTGTAAATAAATTAGGACCCCCCCCAAACAAAATCACTGCATGGAGGTCTATGTGTTGTGTCTATGCTGAACACAGGAGGTCTATGTGTTGTGTCACTCATTTGCTTGTGTGCGTTTGATATCACATTAGTCAGATGATATTGCACCTACAGGTGTCAGTTTCAATATAGGTACACATTTTTTCCTTGATGGCAATATTAGTACTATTATCCTATCAAAAAGATACAGAGATACAATTGAAAGTTAGCTATTTCATGACTGCATGCTCTCCCACTAAAAGAGCGAACAGTGTTCATGTGTGAGTAGCATGTGTCTCAGAGATAATCCCTACCTGAAATAGCTAAAAATAGCATTTAAAAAAAAATAAAGCACAAAGAGACAAAAAAAGTCAACATTTACATTTAATCCATGTATGCTGTAATCCATTTGCAAGGCAGTTAATAGCCACGCTTCTTTAAATTTTGTGCATACCCACACACACATTCTGAAAAAAATTAGGGTGCTTTTTAATGTAGCTACCCCCCACAATTTATTTTCATATTTTTTCCACTGCATTTTATTTCCACAATTTTCTAATATCCTATAGCTTCCCCCATTGTATAATGGTACTTACTATTTGTGTTCTGAGAATGAATTATTTGAACACAAACAAGGTATACAGAAGAATTTTGTGACTGATTCTATTAATTTTTATCCTTATCATTGCTTGGCTTTAAATATAAAGAATGTTAAATGACTTTGTTAAGTTAAAAATAGCATTACAAAGCACCTGTGGTAGTCTCTTATCAAATCTCTGTATAGTAACAATGAAGAAAATTTGTTGTTATAACTATTCAGAGAAAGTTTACAATTTACTTAAAATCAATTTAACTAGAATAACTGAGAGAAATAGTGCGCTTGAGACAATAAGCCACAATTCGATATTTCCTAATAATGTATGTTCTTGCATGTTCTACTATGTGTTTTTCTTCGTTATCTTCTTATATCTGAAGTTCTATTCCCACCCCTCTTCCCTCCACCCCATGTATTTGATCATCTCTTCAAGTCCCTTGGCTGAACCAATCTCTTTTCATGCAAGGATAAAAAGAGAAGAACTTCAAAGTAGGTTCAGGTAATTAACAGCTGAGGGGAATATAATCTAAACCATAGGCCCTGCTTTGCACCCAGGCTGGCTCTCTGAGCCAGCCGGCAAGGGAGTGCCTATTCCCTATAGCATCTAAATCTGCTTCCTCTGAACAGCTCTGCCAGGCCTCTAGTTATCACATCTGCATTTCAAACACCGTGGCTCTGGCATTAATTATTAATTAGCCTACAGTCACCCTAGAGGATTCAAGTTCCAGTCTGCACATACTTATTCATTGACCTCTATCTTAGTTTTTGTTGGGGGGGGGGGAACTCAGTAGAATGCTTAATAATTTTCTTTCTCTTAGACCTTCTGTTCTAGTTTCCTGAAGAGAAAACAGTATATTTTCCAAGTGGGAATAATCACAGAATGGCTCCCAAATTTGTTTACAGTAAAATATTTTGTGAAAAATTGAAGGACATAGAAGGAATAAAATGATTTTTAGAGAGTATTGAGTGTAGAAAGGCTCTTTTTAATATTCTACCAATTGACTGACTGTAGTTTCCTCAAACTGGGAGATAACAATCATGGGAGAAAGCCAAATAATTCCTTAGTTCTCAGTGCGAGCAACTGCAGAGCTTGTAAAGTGAACTAGATTCCATCCTTGGATAATACGTATGTATAATCAATGAGACTTATAGTGGTAGGTGCTGCTGAAAGCAGGAATGTCCAACAAATCAATAAACACAAAATGATTTTTAAAAAGATAAATCTTCTTATTTTTGGTTTATTTCAAAAAAATTTAAAGAAACTCCTTTCTTACCAGCAAACATTTTGATGTGTACTAAACTATTATGCTATTCGTGACAAACCTTCGGGCCTAAATGTGAAAGCCTTTACAGAGTAGTATAAAGGTTAACTGAGTAAGCTGAGCGCTGCTATTGACTAAATGACCTTAAATCTCATATCGTCTCTGAGACTCTGACTTCCCTTTAGGAAAATGAGGGTAGCATTAGACCCTACCTCATGGAATTGTTATGAGAATTAAATGACATAACACAGAAAATAATTCATCATAGTGCCTGACATATAGAAATGCTCAATTAGTGTTAATAGTTGTAAAAAATACTTGTTCCATTATTTTATGAGGATTTGAGAGTTTTTCTTTTTCTTATTTAAATATCAGTTCCTCTCCAAAATAAATGAATAAATGTCAGTCCCACGCTTCATGTTCTTCCCAACGTGGGGTTTTTGAACAACCGTGTATGAGCGCAGCCCCTGCTGTCCTACTTCTAAGTTATTTTTACTAGTGCCCCTATTACCATTCAGTTGCCATCATAATCGCCCTCTTCTTCACCCCAAAATCCTGTTTTCTTGTTTTGTTTTCTGGCAGTTCTTCTGGAATCTAACCATCTCTGGTGCAAATCTTTCTCCCTAATATAGGAGCCCCTGTGGAGTTTTTCCAAACATTTCAACTTTTGTCTTTGACCTGTTGAGTTCCCTCTGGAACCACAGTCTTCTTAAGCTGGTGGGATTGGGGGAGGGGTCTTGTTACCTGTGCCAAGATTGGGAATGTGGTTCCTATACCGATGTAGAAAATAGCAATCCCACCATTCACCTTTATTATTTTGATAATTTTCCCTGTATTAGTTTCTTTGGTTTTAAATATCTGTAAATATAATTGTGATACTGCTTTATATGCAGTTTCATGTGCTTTTCTTTTTCACCATGACATTACACGATTTCCCTATGTCATTGTAAACTCTTACTATTAATATTTTTTAAAGATATCATGTTATTTCATATTCAAAGTGTAACATACTTTACATAAACATTCCTTTTTTGTTGACTTTTCCAATATTACGAGTACAGAGTAATTTATATTTGAACACAAATTTATTTGTAAAATATTTTATGACCTGTTTTGGTACTTAGTTTCAGTCTATGGACACACACACACACACACACACACCCACACCCACACACCTTATTTTCTTTATCTCACACGTTAGCTATCCTTAGGATTGTGTCATGTGCAAATTAAAGATCCTTCTACATCTTGGTCCACATTGAAAATAATGTTGAAAACGGTAAGGCAAAAGAGAGAGTCAAAGTTTTACCACTTGAGATTTTGGTCAGGTTTACAAACTTGAATATCAAATTATAAATCCCTTAGCATCCAGCAAAAATGTATCTTTATTTGTACCACATGAAATCTATGGGATTTTTAAAGTCAAAATACACTTTAGATCAGTGATCCCCAACCTTTTCGGCACCAGGGACCGGTTTCAAGGAAGACAATTTTTCCACAGACAGGTGTTGGGGAGAGTTTCAGGATGAAACAGTTCCACCTCAAATCATCAGGCATTAGTTGTATTCTCATAAGGAGTGCACAACCTAGATTCTCTTGCATGTACAGTTCACAATGGAGTTTGCAGTTCCATGAGAATCTAATGCCCCTGCTGATCTGACAGGAGGTGGAGCTCAGGCGGCCATCCTCGCTTGCCCGCTGCTCATCTCCTGCTGTGCCACCTGGTTCCTAACAGGCCACAGACCAGTACTGGTCCTCAACCCAGTGGCTGGGTACCCCTGCTTTAGATGATTATACAGTCCAGGACCTTAACATGAAATTTTGAATGACTGTTAAAAGCCCACCACATCTGTACCAGTTCCACTTAAAATTTATAAGACAAAGAAATGGGGTTGGTTCAACGTGACTTGTTTTTAATGAATCTATAATGGCTCCCAATGAACATCCTTGGATATTTTTAGGTTCTTACAAAGTTTTTAATAATAAATTTGAGAATTTTGAGGGGCATTACTGTTAAGCTTATTTGTCTATATTTTCTAGAATCTATCATTTTCCCCTTGTTGAGATTTAGTTGTTCTCTGCCAATTGGCTAGCTCTTACTTAAAGCAATAATATGCCAAAATTGCAGAACTATAATTTTTTATTGCTAACCAGCAACGATGTTGTGAGGTAAAAATATTATAGAGATAGCAATAAAAATTAAATATACAAGAATCATTATCTCCTCCAGTCAAGGTACTATAGCAGGAGGTATATAAAGCATGTATAGAAATAGAAGTGGGTGAACCATGATTAGACTAGGTGACTTTTAAGATATTCAGTACTCAGATGCTCTAAAAGACATTTACTAAAATTATTCTAAGACTAAGATATGCTAATTAACCTATTATAAATTGTTGAAACTGAATTTCAAGGTTTTGTCTTTAGAGATGTTTTAAATGACGAATTTAGGTTTCATCAAAAAATAATTTTTTTTATTCACTATTTTAAAGTAGTAGTATTTATTATATGAAGTTCAAACTGTGAGATAATTATATAGTCCAAATATCTCAAATGTATTTTTAAAAGCAATTTAAATTTTACCCCAATAGAATTTTAAATAGTTTTAGCAAAAACTTGTATACTTATATATACAAGTATATATAAGTGCTAATTGAGATACTGATGGAGATGATGAACTGAGATTCTAAATTACCCAGAAAAAAATGCCTTGTGTGGATGAGCTAAAATGACATGACATTATCTACAAGTAGCGAAAGAATCAATGGTTTAAGAAGTGAAGGTTTTAAAATGATTAATAAAAAGCTTATGTGACTAAATTGTTGTATAAAGTAAAAGGAATTGATATGTGACTGACCATATAAATACCTGCTCCACTATGTTATCTATTATTTTTAAGTAGTAAATGAGAGCTTTTGTGATAGAAGAAATCTAAGATTTGGGATGAATCATATTTGGGTTCAAATCTCATCTCTACTCCTCTTTAGATGTATGAGAAAATCATTAAAACTCTCTAAACCTCAGGTTTTTTGAAATATTTGTGAAATGGAGATAACAAAATAATATAGTTTGCTGGTTTATCTTAAGAATTACATTTTAAAAATCTGAATAGTTTTTAGATCTGTGCATGACACATGGCAGAGATTTCAGCAAAAGGGAGTTATTTTTATTGCTACAGCATTTTCTGTGTAAATGTGTATTTGTCAGATAAAAATTTTACCTCTAAATGGCCCAAAAAAGCCTTTAAAAATTTATCAATTTGGATTTAAACATTTATATTGCATTCTCTCGTTCTTTCAGTGAGCTATAGTGAACATAACTGACATATTTCTTAGTGGTCCTGGGTAATCACAAGAAATTCTCATGTCTTTGCTCTTCTTTCATGTGGCGATGACCTTGGCCTGCTAATTTATTAAGAGCTGTGTTTGTCCCATTTCTTAAATTGTTCTAAGCTGTGCATTCTCAGACCTTTATCTGATTTTTTCCAGGTATTTTTTCTTTTTAAGTTCAACTTTCATAGATAAAAGATGCTGTGAATATACCTGCTTGTAGTAACCTCCACCTCGTTTTCTTTCCCCTTTTTTTCTAACCTGCTGTAGGCTCAGAAAACAATAACAGCAGCATATCTACATTGTGCTTTACAGTCTACAGTGTGCATTCATATTTAACACTTTGGACTGAGCATTTGACACTTTGGAGTGAATAGATATAATTATCCTCAGTTTACAGGTGGGAAAATAAAGGCACAGAAAAGGTAAGAGATGTGCTCAAGGTTTTACAACTCAGATTCAAACCAATCCTTTTGACTAAAGACTTCATAAAATGTATTTTGACTAATCAGAGAACTTATCTTTACATTTTTATTGCTTATTATAACTCACATACCATATATAAAAACATAAAAGTACAACTTGGAAATGATTCTAAAGCAACCCCCATGTAATTCCTTAGGGAAAGAAATAAAACACTCTCAACACCTGTGTACATTTTCTTAAATACAGCCCTCTCCCCCATTAAGAGTAACCCTCTTCTGACTTCCATGGTTTGCTTTGTAATTTTTCTACCCGTGTTCTGAAATAACAGTTCAATTTTGCCTACTTTTGAATGTTATTTAAATGAAATCATACAGTATATGCTATTTTATATGTGGCTGCTTTTGATCAATATAATATGAGTGTGTGTCACCCGCATTGTGGCATTAGTTGTAGTTCATTAACACTTCTGCATAGTATTTCATTGTGTGAATACACTATAATTTATTTATCCCTTTGTATTGTTGTTGGATATTTATGTTACTTCTAGTTTTTGCTCTAAGGAATGCTACTATGAGCATTTTTGCACATGGATCTTTTACATGTAACTTTTATTTCTATAAGGCACATATATCTAACATTGGAATGTTGTGTTGTAAGTTATCTCCAATTGCTAGATTACTCCAAATTATTTTCCAAAAGGATTGATCATATCAATTAACAGCCTTACACCCATTCAGATTATGAGATTTCTCATTGTTTCATTTAATCTTTCCTTTTTTGTGACATTCCTGTTGTCATTTGCACATATTGGGTTGTCTTACTTTTTCATATTCTATCTTTGTAATAATGCTTTCTGTGTCCTTAGAAGGATCCCTTTGTTGGTTGTATTTTTCAACTATCTTCTCCCATCCTGTGACTTACCTTTTAAATTTCTTAATAGCTCTTTTAATGAATATAAATTCTTAATTTAAAAAGTCAAATTTATTCATATTTCCCCTTATAGTTAGTGCTTCTTATGAAATTAAGAAATATTTTCTTGTCCTGGGAGCATAAATGTACTCATTTTTTGAGACAGAGCTTTGCTTTGTCACCCAGGCTGGAATGCAGGGGCATGACTAGGTTCACTGCAGCCTCAACCTCCCAGGCTCAAGCACTTTGGCCTCTTATAGTGCTGGGATTACAGGAATAAACTACCGTGCCTGGATGATAAGATATTATTTTATTATCTGAAAGCTTTGTTGTTTTGTGTTTCAAACACAGGTCTATAGTCTACATGGATTAATTTTTGTGACCATATGATGTGGGGCTCCAGTTTTTATTTTTACCTATATGGGCAACTTGTTTCACCATTATTTATTGAAAAGACTGATTTACATTGTTAATGTTATATAAATCAAGAGATCCTACATACATTTGTCTGTTTCAAGGTTTTCAATTATCTCTCATTTGGTCTATATATAAATCTGTGCAATTGCCATATTCTTTTTATTTTATTTTATTTTCCTGAGAAACAGTCTTGCTGTGTTACCCAGGCTGGAGTGCAGCGGTGCAATCATGGCTCACTGTAACCTCAGCCTCCCAAGCTCAAGAGATGCCCCCCACCTCGGACTCCTGAGTGGCTGGGACTACGGGCGCATACCACTGTGCCTGGCTAATTGTATTTTTTTATAAAGATGAGGTTTTTGCCATATTGCCCAGGCTGATGTTAAACTCTTAAACTCAAGCTGTCCTCCAGCCTCCTCTTCCCAAAGTTCTAAGATTACAGGCATGAGCCACTGTGCCCAGACCATACTTTTTATTACTACAATTTTATAATTTCCTAAATAAACTTGCTAAAGTTTGCTTTTTTCTCCAAGAATGTCTTTTCTACTTTTAGACTTCTGTGTTTCCATATGAATGTTAAAATAATCTTGTCAATTTAGAAAAAAAGCCCATTGAGATATTAATGGAGATTTCATTGAATTTATACATTTTTTTGACCATATGAGGTCTTCCAATCCATAAACATGACATCTCTCTCTCTCCCTCTCTCTCTCTCTGTTAATAAAGTTTTATATCTTTCCATAGAAATCTTGTTCATTATTTTGTCATGTTTTGTATTGGGCACCTTTTATAAATGTCACTTTATAAACATTTGTTGCTATTGTATAGAGATATGATCGATTTTGCAATTGGTTGTTTAGTTTCCCTAAACCTTGCTAAACTCTTTAATTAATTTTAATATTTTATATATAGATTTTGTTAGATTTTCTAGGAACACAAACATATAACTTAAAATAATAAGTTTTATCTATTTGCTTCATAGCTGTGAAATATGAGATTTTTTCATCTATTCACTACTCCTGTGCAATAGGATCATACAACCCAGAGCATTGTCATGCGACTTGCTTGTGCATCCCTTTCCACCCACCAGTACCTGTGGGAGGGCTATACTTTCTGCATCAATGACTTGATAACTGGAAATGGAACATGGTTTGGGTGATACCATGTGAATGAATATGGTGTGTGCCATGTTTGAACACAAGATTTAAACTGCCATCTTGTAGATTGGCTTAGACTCTCTTGCACCCGTATGTGCTCTGTCTGAGGAAGAACATAACTCTAATGGGGCTGGTGCTTAACCTGGGTCTAAGAATAAGAGGACATGTGAAGCTAAGCGCAGCTGTGTAGAACTGCAATCAACCCGCAACCTTCATGTCATGTAAGCAAGAAATAAGTGTTGCTGAAATTACTGGAACTGTTATTATAGTAAAAGTCGAAATAAAATACAATCATTTTAGCTTTTACTTTTGCAGCAGTTATTAAACTATTGTCTTTCTGCTCTAAATTTACCCTTCTATTCTCTGCTCTGTGGGACTGGGGTGAAGCTCAGCATAGCATATTTTTTCTTTGCGACTTGGTTCTGCATTATATTTCTTCAACAGTGGACCTTAGGAAGAGATTTTCCAGTTGGAGAAGTGGGGGAAGGAACTTGTTCTTTCTTCCTTGCTTCCTGTTTCATTCCAGCAATGACTCTTCACCCCAGTAGTGACATTTGGTTTCAATAGCAGTTGGTTCCAATGTCCAACATTTCCCGACACTCCCAGATCCAACCCCATCATAAATACTTGGAGGTATTAACACAAACTAGAGGTATTACCTGTGGCCTATTTTCAGAGGTCTGAGTCCCTGATCCGTGAGATCCCTTTCCAAACTCCTGAATACCATCGCTAGTCAGGCAGCATCCTCTCATAGAGGATTGGGTCCCAACTTCTCAAGTCTTTTTCTCCAAGTTTCTAGGTTCTGATAACTCTAATCTCTTTCCTTTGTCTCTCTAGGTCTAGGGGTGGTATCTGTTTCTGCAGTTACTCTCTTATTACCAGTGTTTGCAACAGCCTTTCCAGTCTTCTGACACCTATTTACATAACTCACATTATTAACTTATCTCTGTTAAATGGACCATTTTCTTGAGTTACTGCACTGGCTAAGACCTTGAGAACAATGTGTTTTTGTTTTGTTCCCTATCTCAAATTGAAAGTATTTTTCAACATGTCATCATTAAGTATGATTTTGCAGTAAATTTTTCTGCTTTACATTTATAAAAATCAAGGAGGTTCCTTTTTATTCCTTGTTTTCCAGAAAGCTTTATCATTAACGAAAGTTGATTTTACAAAAAATTTCCATATAATTTAAATAATCCTATGAATTTTCTTCTTTAGTCTGATATTGTGAGTTTCTGAGTATTAAATCACCACAGAATTCCTTGGATAAAACCAACTTGGCCCTGATATATTATTACTTTTACATATTGTGAAAATTATTTTGCAAATATTTTGTTTGGGTTTTTTTAATTTAATTTTTTATTGAGGTAAAAAATATATATATAATTTATTATCTTAAAATTTTAAGGATACAGTTCAGTGGTAATAATTACATTTACATTCTTTTTTTTTTCTTCTTCTTCATCTCTCCTCTCCCCACCCTTACCAGTCTTGGGTAACCACCAACCTACTCTCTGTCTTCATGATATCCATTTTTCGCTCCCACAAATGAGTGAGAACATGTGATATTTAGCTTTGTGTTTGGCCTATTTCATTTAACATAATGACTTCCAGTTTAATTCATGCTGTGGCAAATAAAAGAATTTCATTTTTTAATGGATGAATAATATTACATTGTGTATATATTCCAAATTTTATTTATCTATTCATCCATTGATGGGTACTTAGATTGATTTCGTATTTTGGCTAGGTGAATAGTGCTGCAATAAACATGGAAATGCAGATCTCTCTTCATTATATCGATTTCCTTTGGGTATATATCCGGTACCAGAATTGCCAGATCACACAGTAGTACTATTTTTCACTTTTTGAGGAACTTCCATACTGTTCTCCATAGTGGGTGTGCTAAATTACATTTCCACAAACAGTATGTAAGAGTTTCCCTTTCTCCACATCCTCACCAGCATCTGTTATTGCCTGTATTTTTGATATAAGCCATTTTAACAGAAGTGAGATGATAGCTCATTGTGGTTATGGTTTGCATTCCTCTGGTAATTAGTGATGTTGAACATTTTTTCATATACCTGTCTGTCATTTGTGTGTCTTCTTGTGAGAAATGTCTCTTCAGATCTTTTGCTCATTTTATACTAGATTATTTGATTTTTGCTATTGAGTTATTTGAGCTCCTCATATATTCTGGCTATTAATCCCTTGTCAAATGAATAGTTTGCAAATATTTTCTACCACTCTCTGTGTTGTCTCTTTACTTTGTTGTTTTCTTTGCTGCATGGAAGCCTCTTAGGTCAATGTAATCCTGTTTTTTACTTCAGTTGCCTGTGTTTTTGAGGTCTTAACATACACACACACACAAAATTTTTTTCTCTGACTGATGTCCTATAGCAATTCCCCCAAAGGTTTTGTCTATAGCAATTCCCCAAAGGTTTTTTCTAGTAGTTTCATAGTTTCACAGCTTAGATTTAAATCTGTAATCAATTATGATTTCATTTCTGTGTTTGCTGAGAGACAGGGCCCCATTTTCATTCTTCCATATATAATTATCCAGCTTTCCCAACATTAGTGACATTGGCCTATTGTTTTTGTTGTTGTTGTGTCTTTGTCTGGTTTCAGTATCAGGGTAATGCTGACCTTATAGAATGAGTCTGTAAGTATTCCCTCTGCTCCAGTTTTTCTTAAAAAAAGAATTTAAGTAGAATTGGCATAAGTTCTTTAAACATTTAGATTTCAACAGTGAAGACATCAAGGCCTGAGCTTTTCTTTGATAGGAGACTTTTTATTATGGCTTCGATTTCATTACTTGTTATTTGTTTGTCAAGGTTTTCTCTTTCTTCCTGGTTCAGTCTTAATAGGTTTTATGTGTCCAGAACTTTATCCATTTTTTTCCTAGGGTTTCCAATTTGTTGTCATATGGCTGTTCAAAATATTCTGTAATGATTCTTTGTATTTCTAAGATTTCAGTTGTTGTGCCTCCCTTTTTCTTGTTTGTGATTTTATTTATTTGGGTAGTCTCTCTTTTTCCTTGGATAGTCTAGCTAGAGGTTTGTTTATTTTGTTGATCTTTTCAAAAAACAAACTTTTCATTTTATTGATCTATATTTTTGTTTTAGTCACCATTTTATTGATTTATTCTCTCGTCTTTATCATGCCTTTCCTTCCTCTAATTATGGGGTCATTTTGTTCTTGCTTTTCTCGTTTTTGAGGTACATCATTAGGTTGTTTATTTGAAGTCTTGCTATTTTCCTTTTTACACAGGTGTTTATTGCTGTAAACTTCCTTCTTAGTACTGCTTTTGTTGTATCCCACAAATTTTGGTATTTCCATTTTCATTTGTTTTGAAAAATGTTAATTTTTTTCTTATTTTCTTCATTGATTCATTCAGGAGCATGTTGTGTCATTCACATGTGTTTGTGTATTTTCTGAGGTTCCCCTTGTTTCTCTTGGAATTTATTTCTAGTTTTATTTCATTGTGGTCAGAAAAGATACCCTATATGACTTCTATTTTTTAAAAAAAATTGTTCAGACTTGTTTTGTGGCCTAAGATATGGTGTGTTCTGGAGAACGTTCATGTACTGATGAAAAGAATGTGTTTTCTGCAGCAGCTGGGTGAAAACTCTGTAAATATCATTGAGTCTTGTTAGATCTAGTGTGTGTAGTTTAAATGTTATGTTTCTTTGTTGATTTTCTATCTGGAGGATCTGTTCATTACTAAGATTGGAGTGTTAAAGTTGCCTACTATTATTGTACTGCAACTTATCTCTTCCTTTAGATATATTGACGTTTGCTTTATATACTTGGGGGAGCTCCAGTATTGGGTTCATAGCTATTTATGTTTGTTATATCCTCTTGCTGAATTGACCCCTTTATTACTACATAGTGAATTTCTTCGTCTTTTTCTACAGTCTTGGATTTGTAGCCTGTTTATCTGATATAAATATAGCCACTTCGGCTCTTTATCAGTTTCCACTTGCATGGAATATATTTTTCTACCCTTTCACTTCCAGTCTGTGTTTGCCTTTGTAGGTGAATTATGTTTCTTTAAGGCAGCATATAGTCAGGTCATTCTTTATCCAGTCAGCTTTTTAATTGGATAATTGAGACTATTTACATTCAGCATTATTATTGCTAAGGAAGAACTTACTTCTGTCATTTTGTTGCCTGTTTTCCAGTTATTTGGGATTCCTCTCTTTTCTTCCTTTCTTACTATGTTCTTTTTTAGTTAAGTAATTTTCTCTGGTAATACGTTTTAATTTGTTGCTCTTATTTGTAGTGAATCTATCATGGCTTTTAGTGCTGTGGTTTCTATGAGGTTTACGAATACAGTTTATGGATTTAACAAGTTATTTTTAAAGAGATGAAAGCTTATCTTAGATCACAAGTACAGAAATAGAAATGAAGGCAAAACACACACAACAAATTCTACACTTTATTTCCATATCATCCATATTTTGACTTTTACGTGTCTCAATTTACATATTATATCTTAACAGGTTTTCATAGCTATGATTTTTTTGGTACATTTCTCTTTTGGGCTTCATAATAACGTTACAAGTGGACTGCACAATACTCTACAGTAATAGAGTATACTTGATTTGTCCAAGCACTTAATTTTACTAGTGGGTTTTATGCCTTCAAATGTTTTTTCTGTCTTTCTTTATTTTCACATTAGTAGTTTTATTTTTTGTTAGATTGAAGAACTCCCTTTAGCATTTCATGTAAGATGAGTCTGGTGGTGGTGAAATATCTCAGGTACTGAGATATTGTTTTCTGTGAAAGACTTTATCTTTTCTTCATATTTGAAGGGTAATTTTGTTTAGTACATTATTCTTGAATAGTGCTTTTTTTTTTCTTTGAGCACCTTAAAAATGAAAGATCATACAACTCCCTACTGTCCTGTATGATTTTCCTTGAGAAGGCTGTTGCCAGATGAATTGGAGCTCCTTAACATGAGTTCCAATTGCTTGTTTTCTTGTTATTTGCTTGTTTTCTCTTGCTGCTTTTAGGATCCTCTACTTGTTCTTGCCCCTTGAAAGTTTGATTATTATATACCTTGGGGTTGTCTTATTTAGGTTGAATCTATTTGGTGCTCTCAGACTTTCCTATATCTGAATGTTTATATTTTTTCAAGTTTTGAATAGTTTTCTGTTATTATTTCTTTTATTAAGCTTTCTATCCCTTCATCTTGCTCAGCTTCCTCTTTAACACCAATTCTTAGATATGGTCTTTTGAATTATTTTCTATTGATATATCTTGTAGGCATCTTCATATTTTTGGTCCTTTTTTCCCTCTCACAGTGCGTTGTCAAATAGATGACCTTTGAGGTCCCTGAATTTTTTACTCTGCTTGATACATTCTCCTGTATGTAGCTTCTAACTTGTTTTTCAGTTTAGCAAATATATTTCTCAGCTCCAAGATTTATACATTTGATTTTTTAAGTGATTTCAATCCTTTTTGGTACATTTATCTAATAAGTTTCTGGATTGGTTTTCTGTGTTGAAGACCACTGAGTTTCCTTAAAAATCCTATTTTTTTATTTTTTAATTCATTTTTTATTTAAATAGTTTTTGGGAACAAGCAGTTTTGTTTACATGGATAAGTTCTTTATTGGTGGCTTCTGAGATTTTGGTGCACCTATCACCCAAGCAGTGTACACTGTACTCAGTGTGTAGTCTCTTATCTCCCACCATCTTCAGCCCCTCCCCATGAATCCCCAGGGTCCATTATATTATCCTTCACGAAACAGTAAAGGCATCCAAATTGATAAAAAGAAAGTTAAACTGTTGCTGTTTGCTGAAACCCCAGAAAACTCTCAGACTGCTACAAATATATGGAAATTAAATAATCTCCTCCTGAATGATCTTTGGGTCAGCAATGAAATAAAAATGTAAATTTAAAAAATTATTTGAACTGAATGATAGTAGTGACACAACCTGTGAAAACTTCTGGGATACAGCAAAAGCTGTGCTAAGAGGAAAGTTCATAGCATTCAACCCCTACATCCAAAAGTCTGAAAGAGCACAAATAGGCAATCTAAGTTCACACCTCAAGGAAATAGAGAAACAAGAACAAACCAAACCCAAACCCAGCAGAAGAAAAGAAATAACCAAAATAAGAGCAGAACTAAATGCAATTGAGACAAAAAGTACAAAAGATGAATAAAACAATAACTGGTCCTTTGAAAAGATAAACTATTGATAGACCATTAGTGAAATTAACCAAGAAAAGAAGGAGGAAGATCCAGATAAGCTCAATTAGAAATGAAATGGGAGACATTACAACTGATACCACATAAATGAAAAAGATTATTAGATGTACCATATGACTCAGCCATCCCATTACTGGGTATATACTCAAAGGATTATAAATCATGCTGCTATAAAGACACATGCACATGTATGTTTATTGCGGCACTATTCACAATAG
>NW_012101609.1:159565-167790 GCF_000951045.1 Mandrillus leucophaeus
TGACGAGTTGATGGGTGCTGACGAGTTGATGGGTGCAGCACAGCAACATGGCACAAGTATACATATGTAACAAACCTGCACATTATACACATGTACCCTAGAACTTAAAGTATAATAATAATAATAAACAAATTAATTAATTTAAAAAAGACTACTATGAACACCTTTACATACACAAACTAGGAGACAGATAAATTCCTTGAAATACACCTTTCCAGATTAAACCAGGAAAAAATAGAAACTCTGAACAGAACAATAACAAAAAGCGAGATTGAAATGCTATTTTAAAAATTGCCCAAAAAATCCAGGACCAGACGGATTCACAGCTGAATTGTGCCAAACATTCAAAGGAGAATTGGTATCAATCCTGCTTAAACTATTCCAAAAGATAGAGAAAGAAGGAATCCTCCTTAAATCATTCTATGAAGCCAGTATCACCCTAATACCAAAACCAGGAAAGGACATAACAAAAAAAGAAAACTACAGACCAATATCTCTGAAGAACATAGATGCAAAAATCCTCAACAAAACATTAATTAACCGAATCCAAAAGCATATCAAAAAAATTTATCCACCATGATGAAGTGAGTTTCATACCAGGGATACAGGGATTGTTTAACACACACAAGTTAATAAATGTGATACACCACATAAACAGAATTAAAAACAAAATCATATGATCATGTTAGTAGACACAGAAAAAACATTTGACAAGTTCCAACATCCCTTTATGATTAAACCTCGCAGCAAAATTGGCATCGAAGGAGCATACCTCGAGATAATAAAAGCCATCTACGCCAAATCCACAGCCAACATTATACTGAATCAGGGAAAAGTTGTAAGCATTTTCCCTGAGCACTGGAAAAAGACAAGTATGCCAATTTTCAACACTTCTGTCAAAATCCTAGCCAGAGGAATCAGACAAGAGAAAGATGTAACAGATATCCAAATCGGTAAAAAAAGAAGTCAAACTGTCACTGTTCCCAATGATATTATTGTATACCTAGAAAACCCTAAAGACTTGTCTAAAAAACTCCTCAATCTGATAAGTGAATTCAGTAAAGTTTCAGGATACAATATCAATGTACACAAATCAATAGTACTGCTATACATCAACAACGACCAAACTGAGAATCAAGTCAATAACTCAACCCCTTTTACAACAGCTGCAAACAAACAAACAAAAAACTATTTTGAATTATTGGTCAGAGTGCTCATAAATTGCTGTTTAGTTAGGGTAAGTAACTGGATTTTTGCTTTGTCGCTTTGTGGCAGTCAGGTTTTCTGTTCATGCTTGTTTCTTGTAGGTATATGTCTATATCTTGTCATTAAATGATTAATTGATTATTTATGTCAGTTTTCTCTGTACAGATTTTACCAAAAAAAATGGCAATATTTGCTTAGTAAGTATTTACTCTCAGTTGCTTTGTCCTTTTCACCTCTAGGTCACACCTTAAGCCCAGTTTCACTTTGGCTCTAGTAAATGATATAAGTGCTGCCTGTCCAGAATAGGAAAGATCTAATGGGATTATACAAGCAGTGTGGGAAGGCAGGCTAAAGAAGGGTTTGTGCCCAAGAGACTAGTGAAATGCACCTTATACAGCTTGGTGCTGTTGAACAGTCACTCTAATTTGATGTATCCTTTGGCTGAGTTACACAGATGTGTTTCCAGGACTGGGGATGGTAGTCCCACTCCCCATTTTGTTTCTGCCTGTCCTCAGGGATATTTCTTCCTTCAGGCAGTTACAATGCTTCCTGTAGGTTAAGGCAAGAACAGATCTCCTGCCAGGGAACCCAGAATGGTGGCAGAGATTGTTTACCACCTCAATCTCATTTTCTCCACTGTAGAAATTGCGAATTGGGGAAATATTTTTCATACACTTTTTGCCAAACAGAATACAAGAGTAAGCACTGCAGATGTGGAAGTCTAATTCTCCTAATGTGGAAGTCTAATTCTCAGGATTTTTCCACTTCTCTGCAGCCCTGGGATCTGTCTCATCCCTATATTTGAGTTCTGGGTTGTTTCTGTTGAAAAACTTGGTGCTGTATTGTTTTTTGTCTTCTGTTGGTGGTGAAGAGTGAAGCCAGCTTGCTTATAAGCTGACATTTTAAAACCGTTTAAGTTCTTGTTTAGGATATTTTCATATACTTTTATATGTGAGATTGGCTGGTGTTTTTTCTTTCTTCCTTGTTTTTGTGGTAAAAAGCATATAACATGATATCTATACTGTTAATACCTTTTTAATATACAGCACAATATTGTTAACTGTAAGGACAATGTTGTACAGATGATCTCCAGCACTTTTACATGTTGCATGTCTAAAACTCTATATTCTTTAAACGGCCACTCCTCATTTCTTTTTTTCTACAGT
The DNA here is from genome assembly GCF_000951045.1 of Mandrillus leucophaeus. Lineage (NCBI taxonomy): Eukaryota > Metazoa > Chordata > Mammalia > Primates > Cercopithecidae > Mandrillus > Mandrillus leucophaeus. The sequence goes on from NW_012101609.1 coordinate 161,938, forward strand.
CCCTAACAAACAATATATTATTTTTTTTTACATTGCATGGTTCAACAGGGATAAATTCAAATTCTTGATGGTGAATGATTATTTTGATGTGCTGTTATATTTAGTTCGCTAGTATTTTATTGATGATTTTTGCATGTATATACATCAGGGATATTGACCTGTTGTGTTCTTCCTTTGTAGTGTCTTTTTCTGACTAACCTCATGTAATGAGCTTGAAAATATTCCTGCTCTTCAATCTTTTGAAAGAGTTTGAGAATAATTGGCATTAATTATTCTTCAAATGGTAAAATTCATGAGTGAAACCACCTGGACTTGGGCTTTTCTTCATTGTGAGATTTTCATTACTGACTCAAGTTCATTATTTGTAGGTCTGTTTATGTTTTCTACTCATAGTGCAGTCTACTTTTACAAATAGAGAAATAGAAAATTACTTGCTCATAATAGAGGTCACATATTAAATGCCCACTGATATGGTTTGGCTGTGTTCCCACCCAAATCTCATCTTGAATTGTAGCTCCCATAATTCCCACGTGTTATGAGAGGGTCTCAGTGAGAGATAATTGAATCATGGGGGCGATTTCCCCCATACTGTTCTCTTGGTAGTGAATAAGTCTTGTGATATCTGATGGTTTTATAAGGGGAAACCCTTTTTTGCTTGGTTCTCGTTCTCTCTTGCCTGCTGCCATGTAAGATACGCCTTTCACTTTCTGTCATGATTGTGAGGCCTCCCTAACTACGTGGAACTGTGAATCCCTTAAACCTCTTTTTCTTTATAAATTACTCAGTTTGGGGCATGTCTTTATCAGCAGCATGAAAACTGACTAATACACCCACAGATAACATCATATTTAATGACGAAAAGCTGAAATATTTTCCTCTAAGGTCAGAAAAAAAAAAGTAAAGCAAGTATGTTTATAGGAGTTGATCCATTTTTTTTCTAGCTTATCCATTTTGTTGGTGTGTACTTTGTTTATAGTGGTCTTTGTAATCCTGTTTATTTTTTTGGCATCAGTTGCAATGTATCTTTAATTTCTAATTTTATTTAATTTCACTTTCTCCTCTTTTTCTCTGTTAATCTAACTACATGTTTTTCAACCTTGTTGGTCTTATAAAAAAATCAATCCCTAGTTTCATTGGTTATTTTCTCTTCTCTGTTTCATTTATTTCTGCTGTAATTTCATTTTCTTTCTTTTGCTAACTCTGAGCAGAGTTTGGTTTTCATTTTCTAGTTCCTATAGACGTAAAGTTAGATTGTTAACTGGAGATGTTTCTTCTTTCTAATATAGGCACTTATCAAAATAAACTTTTATGTTATTACTGCTATGGTAATATCATATAAGTTTTGGCAAACATCCCATAAGTTTTGGCAAATGACAGTGTTTTGTTTTCAATTTGTCTCAATATATTTTCTATTTGTTTATTTTACTTTTTGCTTTTAGTTCTTTGGCTATTCATAAATACACTGTGTAATTTCCACATATTTGTAAATTTTGCTGTTTTTCTTCAGCCACTTTTATTCCAACATGGTTAAAAAATATACTTGGTACGATGTCAATCTTCTTAAATTTGCTTTGTGGCATAAAATGTGTCTTATCTTGGAGAATGTTTCTTACTTACTTGACAAGAATGTTGAGGATGTTGCTTTTGGGTGGAATGTTCTCTATATGTCTTTTTTATCTATTTGATCCATACTGTTGTTTACATCCCCTTTTTTGTTTGTTTGCTTGTTTGTTTTTGAGACAGGGTGTCCCTCTGTTGCCCAAGCTGGAATGCAGTGGCGTGTTCTCAGCCCTTTCCAACCTCTACCTCCTGAGCTCAAGTGATCCTTCCACCTCAGCCTCCCAAGTGACTGGGAATACAGGCACAAGCCACCACAACTAGATAATTTTTGTATTTTTTGTAGAGACAAGATTTGCCATGTTGCCCAGGTTGGTCTCAAACTCCTAACCTTAAGCAATCTGCCCACCTCAGCCTCCCAAAGTGCTGGGATTACAGAAGTGAGCCCCTGCACCCGGCCCCATACTCTGTTTTTGTATTCATCTTCTGTCTAGATGTTCAACCTAGGATCGAAAATGGAATATTGAAATCCCCTACTATTATTCCTACTGTTATTCTGTTGTCTATTTCTCCCATCAGTTCTTTCAATATTTGCTTTATATTTTGGGGTCTCCTGACATCTGGGGTGTGTGTGTGTGTGTGTGTGTGTGTGTGTGTGTGTATTTTAGGTTCAAGGGTACATGTGTAGTTTTATTATATAGGTAGATTACGTATCACAGGGGTTGGGAATACAGATTATTTCATCATTCAGGTAATAAGCATAGGTTATGATAACATGATAGGTAGTTTTTCAGTCCTCATCCTCCTCCCATCGTCCACCCTCAAATAGACTCCAGTGTCTGTTATTGACTTCTTTGTGTTCATGTATACTCAGTGTTTAGTGCCCACTTGTAAGTGAGAACATGTGGTATTTGGTTTTCTGTTCCTGTGCTAGTTTGCTAAGCATAGTTGTCTCCAGCTCCATCCATGTTGCTAAAAAGGGCATTATCTCATCCTTCTTTATGGCTGAAGAGTATTCCATGGTATATGTGTACCACGTTTTCTTTATCCAGTCTACCATTGATGGACGTTTTGGTTGAGTTCATGTCTTTACTGTTGTGAATAGTGCTGTGATGAACATGTGTGTGCATGTGTATTTATGATAGAATGATTTATATTCCTTTGTGTATATACCCAATAATTAGATTGCTGGGTCAAATGGTAGTTCTGTTTTAAGCTTTGAGAAATCACCAGACTGTGTTCCACAGTGGCTGAAATAATTTATATTCCCACTAACAATCTATAATCATTCCACTTTCTCTGCAACCTTGTCAGCATCTGTTATCTTTTAACATTTAGTAATAGCCATTCTGACTGGTATAGAATGGTATCTCATTGTGGTTTTGGTTTGCATTTCTCTAATGATTAGTGATTTTGAACACTTTTGTTCACATGCTTATTGATTACTGTATGTCTTCTTTTGAAGATTATCTGTTCATGTCCATTGCCCACTGTTCAGTGGCATTGTTTATTATTTTGTCCGCTAATTTAAATTTCTTGTAGATTCTGGATATTAGACCTTTGTCAGATGCATGGTTTCCAAACATTTTCTCACATTCTCTAATTTTTCTGTTTACTCTGTTGATAGTTTCTTTTGCTGTACAGAATCTCTTTAGTTTAAACAGATCCCATTTGCCAATTTTTGTTTTCACTGTAATTGTTTTTGGCTTTTTCTCCATGAAATCTTTTCCAGAGTTTATGTCCAGAATTGTATTTCATAGGTTTTCTTCAAGGATTTTTATAGTTGTAGGTTTTACATTTAAGTCTTTAATCCATCTGGAGTTGGTTTTTTAATGTGATGTAAGTAAGTGGTCTGCTCCCTTCAATCTTCTGCAAATGGCTAGCCAGTTATTCCAGCACCATTTATGGAACAGGGAGTTCTTTCCTCATTGCTTATTTTATTGACTTTGTCAAAGGTCATATGGTTGTAGGTGTCTGGCTTTATTTCCGGACTCTTTTCCGTTCCATTGGCCTATGTGTCTGTTTTTGTACTAGTACCAGGCAGTTTTGATTACTATACCCTTGTAATATAGTTTGAAGTTAGGTAATGTAATATAGTTTGAAGTTAGGTAATGTGATGTTTGCAGCTTTGCTCTTTTTGCTTAGGACTGTTTTGGCTACTCAGGCTCTTTTATGGTTCCCTGTGTATATAAAAACAAGTTTTTTTTTCTTTTTAAAAAGTACCATTGATAGTTTGATAGATATAGCTTTGAATTTGTAAATTGCTTTTGGCAGTATATCCATTTTAACAATATTGATACTTCATACTCATAAGCACGGAATGTTTTTCCATTTGTTCTTGAATTCTTTGATTTCTTTCAGCAATGTTTTGTAATTCTCATTCTAGATATCTTTTCCCTCCCTGGTTGGCTATATACATAGGTATTTTATGCTTTTTGTGTGTATTGTGAATAGGATTGTTTTCTTGATTTGGCTCTCAGTTTTGATGTGGTGTATTTATAGAAATATTACTTTTGTGCATTGGTTTTGTGTACTGAAACTTTGCTGAAGTGGTTTATCAAATCTATGAGCTTTTGGCAGAGACTATGGGATTTTCTAGGTGAAGAGTCATGTTGTCTGCAAACAAATAGTTTGACATCTTATTTAGATAGGTTTTATTTATTTCTCTTGTCTGATTGCTCTATTTTGGTCTTCCAATACTACCTTGAAGAGGAGTGGTGAGAGTGGAAATTCTTGTCTTGTTCTGGTTCTCAACAGGAATGCATCAGCTTCTGCTTATTCAGTATAATGTTGGCTGTGGGTTTGTCAGAGATGGCTTTTATTATTTTGAGGAACGTTCCTTCAATGCCTAGATTGTTGCAAGTTTTTAATATGAAAGAATGTTGAATATTACAGAAAGCTGTTTCTGCTTCTATCGAGGTGATCTTTTTTTTGATTTTAGTTCTGCTTATGTGATGAATCTCATTTACTGATTTGTGTATATTGAACCAACCTTATGTCACAGAGATAAAGCCTACTTGATCATGGTGGATTAGCTTTTTGGTCGGCTGTTGGATTCAGTTTGCTTGTATTTTTCTGATGTTTTAAATCTATATTAATCAAGGATTTTGGCCTAAAGTTTTCTTTTTGTTGTTGTTGTGTTTCTGCCAGGTTTATCAGAATGATGCTGCCCTCATATAATAAATTAGGGAGTCCCTCTTTCTCATTTTTTGGGGGAATATTTTCAGTAAAAACGTTACCAACTCTTCCTTATACACTTAGTAGAATTCATCTATGAACCTGTCTGGTGCTTTGGTTGGTAGGCATTTTCTTACTAATTCAACTTTGGAATTCATTATTGGTCTTTTCAAGGATTCGGTTTCTTTCTGATTCAATCTTGGAAAGTTATAGATTTCCAGGCATTTGTCCATTTTTCTAGGTTTTCCAGGTTGTGTTCATAGAGGTGTTTGTAGTAATCTTTGAGGGTTTTTGGTATTTCTGTGGCGTCAGTAGTAAAGTCCCCTTTGCCATTTCTGATTGTGTTAATTTGGATCAGCCCGTGATCTATCAATATTACTTATTCTTTCTAAGAATCAGCTCCTGGATTCAGTTTTTTATAGAGTTCAGTTCTGATTTTGGTTGTTTGTTGTCTTCTGCTAGCTTCAGGGTTGGTTTACTCTTGTTTTTCTATTTCCTCTAGGTGTAATGTTATGTTGTTAACTTGAAATCTTTCTAAATGTGGGTATTTAGTACTATAAACTTTTCTCCTAAAACTGCTTTAACCATGTTCTACAGATTCTTGTATGATGTATCTTCATTCAAATTTTTTTTTAATTTAATTTTGTTGTCCACCCCAAAGTCATTCTGGAACAGGTTGTTTAATTTCCATGTAGTCGTATGGTTTTCTGTTCTATAGATGTCTGTCAGGCCCATTTGGTCAAGCGTAAAGTTCGGTACCCAAATATTTTTGTTAGTTTTCTGCCTCAATGATCTGTCTTATACTGTCAATGATGTTTATGTTTCCCACTATTTTTGTGTAGTTATCTAAGTCTCTTAATAGGTCTCTAAGGCTTGCTTTATGAATCTGGATGTTCCTGGGTTGAGTGCACACATATTTAAGATACTTAGATTTTTCTGTTGAATTGAACCCTTTAGAATTATGTAAAATCCTTATTTGTCTTTTTGATTTTTTTTTAATTTTTTTAATTTATTTATTATTATTATACTTTAAGTTGTAGGGTACATGTGCATAACGTGCAGGTTTGTTACATATGTATACTTCTGCCATGTTGCTGTGCTGCACCCATCAACTCGTCA
>NW_012101609.1:174515-178887 GCF_000951045.1 Mandrillus leucophaeus
AGATGAACCCAGTACCTCAGTTGAAAATGCAGAAATCACCGGTCTTCTGTGTGATTCGCGCTGGGAGTTGGAGACTGGAGCTGTTCCTATTCGGCCATCTTGCTCCGCCCTCCCTGTCTTTTTGATATTTGTTTGTTTAAACTCTATTTTGTCTGAAATTAACACCACAACCCTGTTTTCTTTTTCCGTTTTCTCTTTGCTTGGTTCATTTCTCTCCATCTCTATATTTTGAGACTTTGAATGCAATTGCATGTGAGATGGGTCTCTTCAAAATCACATACAGTTCAGTCTTGCATCTTTAGCCAGCTTGCTACTCTGTGCCTTTTAATTTGGGCATTTGTCCTGTTTACGTTCAAAGTCAATATCAATATTTGCAGATTTGATCCTGTCAGTGTGTTTTTAGCTGGTTATTATGCAGACTTCATTGTGAAGTTGCTTTATATTATCAACTGTGTATGTAGTTAAGGTCTTAAGTGTAGTTTTGCGGCATCCAGTAATGATCTTTTCTGTTCATATTTAGCATTCACTTAAAGAGAGGGCTAGTGATAATAAATTTCCATAGAATTTGCTTGTCTGGAAAGGATCTTAGTTCTCCTTTGCTTATGAAAACTTGGTTTGGCTGGGTATGAAATTCTTGGTTGGAATTTCTTTAAGAATGCTGAACCTAGGCCTCCAATCTATTCTGGCTTGTAGGGCTTGTGCTGAAAGGTGCACTCTTAGTCTGCTGGGGTTACCAGTGTAGGCATCTGAACCCTTCTCTCCAGTGGCCTTTACTTTTTTTTTCTTTTATTTCAACCTTGGAGAATTTGATTATTATGTGTCTTGGGGATGGTCATCTCTCCTTGGGGTTTTCTGTATTTCCTGAATTTGCATGTTGGTCTTTCTAGTGAGGTTGGGGAAATCTTTATGGGTAATATCTTCATATACGTTTTCCGAGTTGCTTGCTTTCTCTCCCTCTCTTTCAAGGATGTCAACGAGTCATAGATTTGTCATCTTTACATAAATTCATATTGCTCAAAAGTTGTGTTAATTTTTCTTTATTGCTTTTTCTTTATTTTTGTCTGAATGACTTATTTCAGAAAGCCAGCCTTTGAGCTCTGGGATTCTTTCCTCAGCTTGGTTGATTCTGCTGTTAATAATGGCAATTATATTATGAAATTCTTAAAATTAGTTTTTCAGCTCTATCAGATCAGTTGGATTTTATCTTAAAATGGCTATTTCCTCTTTTAGCTCCTCTAAAATTTTATTGTATTCCTTAGATTCCTTGAATTAGGTTTTCATTTTCTCCTGAATCTCAGTGATCTACATTTCTAACCATATTCTAAATTCTATTTCTGTCATTTCAGCCATTTCAGTCTGATTAAGATCCATTGATGGGAAAGTATTATGGTTGTTCTAAGGTAAGAAGGGAATCTGGCTTTCTGAGTTGCTGGAGTTCTTGTGAAGATTCTTTATCATTTGTATAGGCTAATGTGCCTTCAATATTTGAAATTACTCTCCTTTGGATGAAACTTTTTGCTTTTATCTTCTTTGATGCCTTTTGGGGTTTAATTGTGGTATAAGTTGAGTTCAGTAAAATGGTTCAGTAAAATCTGGGAGATTTTAAGGAACCAAGGCTCAATTCTGCACTCCTGAGCTGTGTTCCCTAACTTTGGGGGACTTAAAGGAGGCCCTTGACTTTTTTCCTCTGGCCCCTCAAGGTTAGGAACCTGTTGTGCTGGAGCAGCTGAGGTGTTTCTCATCTGCTGACAACACTTTAATAGGTGGTGACAGCCAAAGCACTGTGTCATGGCAGTAGCAGTGGGAACCATGCTCACCTGCACATGCCAGCAGATATGACAGTGTCGTGGGGTGCTAGAACATCTGCTGGGGCAGGACACCTGATACCTGTGATTTTAAAATTGTTATATATTCCTGGTTAACTGACACTTTCATCAATGTATAATGGCATCTTTATCTCTTTTGACAATTTTTGACTTAAAATCTATTTTTTTCTGATATAATTATGCCCAACCTGTTCTCTTTTGTTAGTACTTGCATGGAATATATTTTCTCATCTTTTCACTTTCAGCCTATGTGTGTTATTAAATCTAACACAAATCTCTTATAAACAGAATGTAGAGGTCATGTATCTTTTATTAAAAATGTTTAGGACAAGAAGTGTTTTTAGATTTTGGATATTTTGGGATATTGAAATATTTGCATTGCTGCTACTGGTTAGACATCCAAAATTCAAAAATTCAGAATCCAGAATGATGCAAGGAGCATTTTCTTTGAGAATCATATTGGCATTCAAAAAGTGTTGGTATCTGTAGCATTTAAAATATTGAGTTTTTGCATTAGAGATGCTTGGTTTATAGTTATAACTTTGGAAAAAAATCCATTCAGCCACTTTATTATTTAATTGGGGATTTTGATCCATTTTGTTACAGTAATTCTTGATAATGAGGCACTTGCTATTAACATTTTTATTAATTTTTCCTTGTCTCTGTTGTAACTGTTTTTCTCTCTTTTCCTCTCCTGTTGTATTCTTCTGTACAATGTTGTTTTTTTGTGATTACGTGTTTTGGTCCCTTCCTCATTTTCTCTTGTGTATATTCTACTGATCTGTCCTTAGTGCTTACCGTGGGACATACATAAAATACCTTATAGTTATAACAATGTATCTTAAACAGATAGTTACTTAACTTCAATTGTATGCAGATAGTCTACACTTTTACTTCTTCCCCACACTTTATACTATTGATGTCACAAATTGCATTTTTATATTTTATTTCCAGTGACATATTTTTACAGTAACATTTATTTTTGAACTTTTGTCTTTTATCTTCTAAAGCAGAATTAAAACAGGATTTCTTTATCACTATGATAGTATTAGAGCATTCTTCATTTTTCTATATATTTACTTTTACCAATGAGTTTTATACTTTTATATGTTTTTGAGTTGCTGTTTAGAATATTTTTATTTCACCTTGAATGATTCCTCTTGGCATTTCTTGTAAGGCAAGTGTAGTGTTGGTGAACTCCTTCAATTTTTCTTTGTTCTAGCAAGTATTTCTCCATCATTTTTAAAGGATAATTTGCCTAATACAGTATTTTTTTGTGGGCAGTTTGTTTTTAACTTTCAGTACTTTGAATATATTATCCCACTGTCTTCTGTTCTGAAATGTCCCTGCTGAGAAATCCACTTACAGTCTTATTGTAGTAATTTTGTATGTGACAAGACACTTTTCTCTTCCTTATTAAATAAAAACTGTCTTACTTTTGACAGTTTGATTGTCTTCGTGTGGATTTCTTTGGATTCACACTAGTTAGAGTTTAATGGACTTCTTCAATATGTCTGTTCATTTTCTTTCCCAGATTTGGGAAGTTAAGGACAACTATTTCTTGGAATAAGCTTTTTCCTTCTTTTCTCTCGTTTTTTTTTTCTAGAACTTTCTTAATTCTTAATTTGCTCCTCTTGATTGCCTTCCATAAGTTCCTCAGGATTTTCCCCCTATATTTCATTTTATTTTCATTCCTATGACTGCATAATTTCATATAACTGATTTCTGATTTTGCTAATTCTTACTTCTGTTTGATCTTGCCTGCTGTTGGGTTCTTCTTGTGAATGGTCCAGTTCAGTTTTTTGAATTCTTTAACTCTAAAATTTGTTTGCTTTAAAAAAAATATGTTCTATCTTTTGTTTATGTTCTCATTTTCTTCACGAATAGCTTTCTCGAGCTCATTGAGCATCTTTATTATTATTTTTTTGAACTTGTTTCAGGTAAGTTGTATGTCTCCATTTTTTAAAGATCAATTTCTAGAGATTTATTTTCTTCCATTTTTTTCAAAGTTTAAAAATGTTAGTTGTATTTCATTGCATGTTCCATTAACCAGTTTACTGCCTACGTATTTCTCATGGCTAATTCTAAATATGATTTCATGATTATTTATGCTCTTCTACTTTTGTACTTTTTGTATAGTACATTCATTTAATATTTGTGATTCCTAAAGAATTTTGGACTGGCGACACAGATTCTTAAGCAAGAATTAATAATTATTTATATTTGTTGTTAATTCTACATACCATGCTCATGGATAGGAAGAATCAATATCATGAAAATGGACATACTGCCCAAGCTTATTTATAGATTCAATGCCATCCCCATCAAGCTACCAGTGAGTTTCTTCACAGAATTGGGAAAAACTGCTTTAAAGTTCATATGGAACCAAAAAAGAGCCCGCATTGCCAAGACAATCTTATGTCAAAAGAACAAAGCTGGAGACATCACACTACCTGACTTCAAATGATACTACAAGGCTACAGTAACCAAAACAGCATGGTACTGGTACCAAAACAGAGATATAGACCAATGGAACAGAACAGAGT
>NW_012101609.1:180042-189218 GCF_000951045.1 Mandrillus leucophaeus
TGACGAGTTGATGGGTGCAGCACAGCAACATGGCACAAGTATACATATGTAACAAACCTGCACGTTATGCACATGTACCCTAGAACTTAAAGTATAATAACAATAAAAAATAAATAAATAAAAAAAGAAATACAATTTTAACATAATTTCAGAGATGGCTATAATTTTCATTCAGTGTTGATTTTTTAAGCCACTTAAAAAACTTTTTTTCAACTTTTATTTTATTTTCAGAGAGTACATATGCAGGTTTGCTATGTCGGTAAATTGTGTGTCATTGAGGTTTAGTTTACACATAATCCTCTCACCCATATAGTGACATGAATAGACACTTCTCAAAAGAAGAGATGCAAGTGGCCAAGAAATAGATGACAAAATGCTCAATATCATTAATCATTAGGGAAATGCAAATCAAAACCGCAATAAGATACCATCTCATACCAGTTAGAATGGTCATTATTAAAAACACAAAAAATAACAGACGTTGGCGAGGTTGCAGAGAAAAGGGAATTCTTTCTCCCTGTTCGTGGGAATGTAAATTAGTTCAGCCACTGTAGAAAGCAGTTTGGTGATGTGTGAAAGAATGTAAAACAGAAGTACCATTTTACCTTACAATCTCATTATTGGGTATGTGCTCAAAGGAATATAAATCATTCTACCAAGAAGACATATGCACTAGTATGTTCATCACAGCACTATTGACAATAGCAACAACATGGAATCAACCTCTATGATTACCATCAAGGGCGGACTGGTTAAAGAAAATGTGGTATGTATATAGCATGGAATACTATGCAGCCATAAAAAGATAAAATTATGTCCTTTGCAGCAATATGGATGCAGCTGGAGGCCATTATCTGAAGCTAATAGCACAGAAACAGAAAACCATGTTCTCACCTGTAAGTGCAAGCTAAACCTTGTGTCTAAATTGACATAAAAATGGAAACCGTAAACACTGGCAACTACTGGAGGCAGAAGGGTGGGAGGTGGGTGAAGGTAGAAAAACTACCTATCAAGTATTGTGCATCATTTTTGTAAAGTCATGTTTCCCTGCTTTTTTGTGTGTCTCGTAACTTTGTAGTGGGATCTGCACATTTGAAAAAAAAAGTCACCTTTCCCAGTACTTATGGACTGGCTTCATACCAGGAGAGACCCTCACTGATTAGCCTATCTTTAGATTCTGTGGGCCTCTGAAACCGGTTTTGGGGAGATGTCACTTATCTGGGTCTGGGCATGCAATTTCTGAATTTCTTGGGCTCATAGCTGGTAATTTCTTGCTCCCTCTGGTGTCTGTTTGTGGCACTCCAAGTTGTATGCTTCTGTAATGTCATTACATACCACTCTTTTGTTCTTATCATCCACTAGGCATCCAAATTATGTCAGCTCTTTATCAGTGTCTGAAGTAAAATGAGACAATGCTAATCCCTTAGGCAGCTCTTTAAAACTATGAAACAGTGGATAAAAATTCCAGTCTTCTCCTTTCCTTTATGGGAGGAGCCCCAGATTGTGCACCTTCTCCTGATTTTGCTAATCTGTGCTGGCCTCAGTAAGCTGCCCCTCCTGCTCTTCTTTGCTTTTAGTGGCCCCCAGGCATCCAAACTATGCCAAGCCCACCAGCACTCTGAGTGAAATGAAAAGTCATTCTTTCAGGAAGGCTGAAGAAAAGCCAAAAATTGGACACATTTTCCACTTTTTTCTCCCTCTCCCTTCCTCTAGGGAGAAATAATGAGTTGAGACATTTTTTCTCTGGAACAACCTGTGCTGTCTTGGGAAGTGGCTAATGTTGGTAAATTTTAATTGTTCTTCTTTCCCATTTCAATGTGACTGTTCTCAGCTCTGTGCTTCCCAGGAGTACAGCAAATTCCTATCTGGAGTTTGGAAATATCATAAAAGTATTTTGGTCTATTATAATTGTTCAATTGTTGTTTCTGTGGGACTTCCTATTCTGCTGTCTTTCTGATGTCACCATCTGCTTTTGTGTGGTTTTGATATTAAGAATACGCGAGTCTCATAAAACGAATTGTGAAACATTTCTGCTTTCTCTATTCTTTGGGAGAGCTTATGTACGATTAAAGTTTCTTCTTTGAATGTTCAGTAGAATTCATCAGTGAAGTACCTGCTTGTGAATTTCCATTTCCGTAGTGGATAGGTTTTGCTTATGAATTCAATTTTCGATTAGTTATAGAAAAATTCGGTCTTTCTATTCATCTTTTGGGTAGTTTTGGTAATGTATGTTTCTAGAAATATGTTCAACTAGATTTTCAATTTGGTGTGTCATACATGTATCATTTATGATCTCTTATCTTTATAATTATTGCAGAAATTGTGATTTTTGCCACTCTTTTATTCCAGATGCTGGTTAATTGTTCTTGTTTTCTTTTATCCTTGCTCATTTGTCAGAAGTGTGCTTATTATTAACCTTAGAGCAAACTGATTTTTACCTTCATTGATTTTCCCTATTGTAACATTGTTTTTTCACTAATTTCTGCATTTATCTTATTTTCCTTTCTATATATTTGGGTTTATTTTAGTATCAATAACTAATTTTCTTAGAAATATTATTAGCTAATTAATTTCATAGTTTTTATAACATAAATTTTTAAGTCTCTTTATTTTTATCATGTTCTACATCAGCTGCATTTCACAAGTTCTGATATTTGTTAATTTTATTACCATTCAGTTAAAACTTTTTTTCATTATCTATCTTCTGCTATTTATTTAAAGGTATACTCTTAATTTCCACACATATGGAGATTTTTTTTTATTCATTTCAAGCACACTTGCATTGTGACATGAGAATGTATTTTGTATTATTTTAGTTCTTTTATATGTGTTAATGTTAGCTTTTGGGCCACAAATGTGGTCCTTCTATTCCCAAGTATTTAATATGTTCTTGAAAAAAATGAGCACTCTGCAGTTTTGTATGCATAGATAGCAATATATCTGCATTAAGTTTGCTAATTGTGTTATTTAAATCTATATTCTTAATGATCTTTTTGTTTCTCTGTCTCTGTAACAGAGAAGTTTGTTAAAATCTATTATGATTGTGAATTTGCACTATCAAGTTTTGCTTTATGCTATTAGGTGTATACTCATAGATAACTTTTATTTCATCCTGATGAAATAAATATTTTATCATAATATTTTGATCTCTGCTTCTAGTCATCTTTTTGTCCTACCATTTATATTTGGCTGATTTTTTTTTAAAGACACGGGGTTTTATTGGGGGCTTACACACAGGGGAGAGAGTCCGGTGGCACACACTGGACAGGAGAACCGCAACTGCTTGCCAATAGCATGCAGGTTATACAGCATTTTCACTTAACATACTCCCTCTAACGACCTCCAACCAGCAATCTTCATTTAACCCAAAACGCAGGGCCTCGGTCCCCTGCATAGCGTGTAGGGGGTGTTTGGGGTATGTGTGTGTACTTTAGAGATCCGAGTGTTGGAATTCATTGCCCACATTGCTTGCTTTGTTTGGCTGATATTTTTACAGCCAAACCTGCTTTATTTTATTTCCTGCTTTAATGGTCTTTTTATTTTAACATTTTTGTATCTTTATATTTTAAATCTGTTATTTGTAGTTAACATTAAATTGAGTTTTTTTTCCAGTTTGACAATTTTTTTAAATGATAGCATGTTGTCCATTTACACTTAATGTAATTAATGATACGTTGTGATTTAAATCTACAATCTTATGTTGTGCTTTTAATGTCTTATCTTTTCTACTTTCTCTTTCTCTCGTTAAATGCTTCATTTTTAATGTAGTAAGTAATTTTTATTATTATTTACCTTCCCCATTCTTTTAGTTTGGAGTCATAAACACTTCATTTAGTTACTTTAAAATGTATTAAATTTGTTTTTACAAGAAAAAAACAAACTACCCCATAAAAAGGTGAGCAAAAGATATGAACAGACACTTCTCAAAAGAAGACATTTATATGGCCAACAAACATATTAAAAAGGTCAACATCACTATTCATCAGAAAAATGCAAATCAAAACCACATTGAGATATCATCTCATGCCAGTTAGAATGGTGATTATTAAAAAGTCAGGAAACAATAGATGCTGGAGAGGGTGGGAAGAAATAAGAATGCTTTTACACTGTCCGTGGGAATGTAAATTAGTTCAACCATTGTGGAAGACAGTATAGCGATTCCTCAAGGATCTAGAACCAGAAATACCATTTGACCCAGCAATTCCATTACTGGATATATACCCAAAGGAATATACATCATTCTATTATAATGATACATGCACGTGTATGTTCACTGCAGTACTATTAACAATAGCAAAGACATGGAATCTACCTAAATGCCCATCAATGAGAAACTGGATAAAGAAAATTGTGGTATATGTACACCATAGAATACTATGCAGTCATAAAAAAATGAGATAATTTCTTTTGCAGGGATATGGATGAAGCTGGAAGCCATCATCCTCAACAAACTAACACAGGAACAGAAAACCAAACACCTCATCTTCTCACTCATAGGTGAGAGTTGAACATTGAAAACACATGAGCACGGAGAGGGAAACGACACACACCAGGACCTGTTTGGGTGTGGGGGTGAGGGGGTTGAGGCAGGGTGAGGGGCAGGTACTTAGAAGATGGGTCAGTAGGTGCAGCAAACCACCATGGCACACGTATACCTATGTAACAAACCTGCATGTTCTGTGCATGTATCCCGTTTTTTTAAAAAAAGAAATAAAGGAAACAATATATATGTCTTTAAATTATGAAAACTGAATGATAATATGTACTTTACCCTTATCCACGACTCTATTTTTTTCTCTGTTCCTGACTCTTATGCTGTGTACTATATTTTAATCCTTCTCCTTTTCATCTTTCTCTTCTCTCGTTTTTACTTTCTCTCACTGTCTCCACATATACTTGTATTAGCACAAGATATCATATTCTTATATATTGAATATTAACATAGATCTTCCTGCATATTTAAGACTTTCATTTTTTCCCATAACTGTGACTTTTTTTTTTTTTTTTTTTTTACTTCTAACTGATGAATACTTTAGTATTCCCTTTAGTGTATGGTTTCTTGTGGTGAACATTCTCAGTTGTTTGCCTGAAATTGTCATTATCTTGTCTTTATTCTCTTGTTTGTTTGTTTGTTTGTTTATTTATTTATTTATTTAGAGACAGTGTTGCTCTGTCACCCAGGCTGGAGTGCAGTGGTGCGATCTTGGCTCACTGCAAGCTCCACCTTCCAGGTTCGCACCATTCTCCTGCCCCAGCCTCCCCAGTAGCTGGGACTACAGGCGCCCTGCCACCATGCCTGGATATATATATATATATATATATATATATTTGTATTTTTAGTAGAGATGGGGTTTCACTGTGCTAGCCAGGATGGTCTCGATCTCCTAACCTCGTGATCCGACCCCTTCAGCCTTCCAAAGTGCTAGGATTACAGGCGTGAGCCACCGTGCCTGGCTTGTCTTGTCTTTATTCTTGAAGGATATTTTCATTGAGTAGGGTGGCAGTTATTTCCTAATAGTGCATTGAAGATAATGCTCCCTTGTCTTTTGTCTTCCGCTGAAGCTATCGAGAAATCAGATATCTTCTTAATTTCTGTTTCTTTGAAGGTAAACTGTTTTATATTCTGACAAATATTAAAATATATTTATTTTTGGTTTTTCATAGATTCTCTATGGTGTGCAGATTTCTTTTAATTTTTCTGCTTTGAATTTTTTGGAGGTATTGAAATTATGAACTACCAGAAATAGTTTTTTCTAGCATTGACTATGTATATTTTTTCCCTTCCCTCCTTCTGGGACTCCAATTAACTGTATCGGATTGTATTTTTTATGTATCATCATCTCTTTCATTTTCTTTTTGTAGTAATGTCTCATAAGAATTCATTTTGCATAATTTCTTCTGACTTTTTCTCCAGTTCACTAAACTTATATTCAGCTGTGTATAATTTACTGTGCAGCCCAATCATTCAGTCCTTAATTTGTCATAGTATTTTTCAAGTCCAGAATTTTAGTTTGTATTTGTTTATATTTCTTCTGTTTCACTTTCCTGCTAAAAGTTTCAAGCTTGTTGGTTATCTCCTTGTATAAAATACGCATAGTTGTTTTACAGTCTGTGTTCATAATACGATTATCTGAAATCCTTATGTGTCTTTTTTTTCTGTTTTGTTTTCTTCTGTTTCTAGCACATGAGGTCTTTTTGTGTGTCTAGCTGTCTCTATATGTGTTCTGCACATTAATTGCATTTTGTACAAATAATTTGAAGCCTGGGATGATTCTATCTTTCTGCAAAGATGATGTCAGTTTGTTTTGTTAGGTTCCTGGGGACACTAGCAAATCAGCAAGTTCACGGTTTATTGTTTTCTGGGCCTCAAATTCAGGCTGCAATTTTATGAAGGTTAGTTTCCTTCTGTCTTGCCCTTGCACCTAGTGTTTAACTCCTTACGTTTTTAGTCCAAATTAAAGGAAAATATGTTGGGCCTCCATCTTTTGCAGACTCTGCACTTTGAATTTTTTTCTGACTGAGGTTTAGAGACAAATAATACTCAGTTCAGTTTTTCAGCTGCTTATTCTAGATCTGAAAATACCTGAAGGGTAAAAGTAGCTTTGATTCTTTTCCCTTGCCATATCTCAAACCAGAAATTTCTCATTCTCATCTGATATCTTTTATGATTTTAAGAACACTGACAACATTTTTTGCTAGCTTTTCCAATTGTGAAAATCAAAAGCCAGAGAGAATTAAGTTAAATCAACTTGTCTGCCCGTATAAAAAGCACACATCTTCAGAGGATTTTATTTTTATCTTTTTCCTGCTTCTTGACTGTGCTACAGAATGTGAGTCTTAGTAATAAATTGACTTTCAGAAAGATGTTTTTAAAAAATAACAAGTTTTTCCTTGCTAATGTGAACACTTTAATATTAGGCACCATACTTCTTACTCTTAGCATGTGGCACTGACATTCAATGAATATTTGATAAATGAATGAATCAATTAACTAAAAACAATATAGCAAGTATATTCCAAATAATGAACATCTTGCTATTATTATCCCATCATATTTTAGTTTGCGTTTGTTCTGATACAACTCTAGATAGTCATGACTAATAATGATATAAAAAATATTAGAGTGATTCTGTAGTGGAAATTAGCATCCCCTAGAATCTTCTGAGACTATAATAATAATATCTTTTGGACATAAATAAAATTCTACTTCAAGTTTCTAGATTAGTAATAGAAGTTTTGTTTAGAAACACACTTCTTTCATACTATATCATATATCTGGACATTAAATGAAAGGAATTATCATTTTTTCATTCATGGCAGCTCTCTTTCCAAGGTGATTTTTGTTGTTGCAGAATTTTAAGAATTATATTTAACTGTGTTTAATACAAAAACTGGAATAATCGTTTCAGAAAATACAGCAGGTGCTATGTATAGTAATTGTGGTAATGTTTTGCGTAGCATATTTGGGTGAAAGTAAGAGTGGTAAGGGCTCCTAAAATGTCTAAATATATTTATTTACTGTTATAACATTTTGAAATAAGTTATTCAAAAAGACAGATGAATAAAACAGCACCTACTGATTAATAATTGAAGAGCATCTGTGTTATGTGATATGCATTTGTAAACCATGTTAATAGTATAGTTTACAATTAACTCTACATACTCAATTGCATCTTTTCTTCTTAAAATACAATAAATTTTATGCTTCTTTTTGTGTGCTTCTGGGTAAAGGGAGTAGTGTTCGCATGTAGGGATAGAGGAAGAATAAGATCCAATTATAGGTCCAAGTATGTTAGGCCCAAGTAAAGACCCTGTGACAACTTAAAAGGACAATATGAGGTCATTGAGGACCTCTTGAAGCTATAAAGTAGTTAATATCAGAGAGGAGAGGAGTAATTAAAATAAAAATTAACTAAATAATTAACTCCTGGAACAGTAGAAGGCTTATCTTCAAAAATACAAGGGCAAATATCCCGATTTCTGCTGTCAGGCCATTTATCTTCTACTAGGGAGATGAACAAGAACTATATTCAAGCACAGGAACTGATGAATTGAAATGAACACAAGCCTTAGCTATGGTAGAGTACTGGAGGCCCCTTGCTGTTTGAGATATTAATCATTTAGTTGCTTGGTCATTGGAAGCTTTTTTGGAGCGGTGTCCTAAAAGTGCTAGGAGGCATATGAGGTGAGATTTAGGACACTGGATATTTACCAACCTGTACAGCATTATTTTATTTTTATTTTTATTTTATTTATTTAGAGACAGGGTCTTGCTGTGTTGTCCAGGCTGGGTCAAACTCTTGGGCTCAAGAAATTCTCTTGCCTCCACCTCCCAAGTAACTGGGACAATAGACATGCACCACCTCACCCAGCTAGAAGTATTTTATTATATTTACTTATTTTTTTGAGACAGGGCCTCACTCTGTCCCCTAGGCTGAAGTTCAGTGACATGATCACAACTCACTGCAGCTTCAACTTCCTAGGCTCAGGAGATTCTCTTACCTTAGCCTCCCAAGTAGCTGGGGCTACAGGCATGCACAACCGTACCTGGCCAATTTTTTGTATTTTTTTTTTTTTTTTTTTTTATAAATGGGGTTTTGCCATGTCGCCCAGGCTGGTCTCAAACTCCTGGGATGAAGCAATTTGCCTGCCTCTGCCTCCCAATGTACTGAGATTACAGGCATGAGTCACCACACTCAGCCATATCTTAATATTATAACAACTACTAGGATTATATTAGGGCTTAAAAAGCTCTGGGTTCAAGACATGCAAATAATGACAAAACATAATAGAGGCTTGTATAAAGCATTGAGCTCCATCTAGTGTTAGACTTCACAGTGGAAGCAACACTAACTGAGTCTGAGTCTTGAAGTATCAGTAAGAGTTAGACATGAAGGTAGCGGAGTAAGATCATCCTCTAATTACTCTGCTCAATTGACATGTCAGTTGAAAGAAAGTAGGTGACAGATAACGGTGCTAGGGAAGTAGGTAGGATAATTGATTTGCTCAAAGTCACACATTCAGTAAAATAGAAGAGTGATTATTTAAAACCTGTCTCTGTCCAGCTCCAAATATAATACTTTTTCCACTACACTTGCACTTTTTTTTCTTTTTTCTTTTCTTTTCTTTTCTTTCTTTCTTTCTTTTTTTTTTTTTTTGAGACGGAGTCTAGCTCT
>NW_012101609.1:189268-218196 GCF_000951045.1 Mandrillus leucophaeus
TTTTTTGAGACGGAGTCTAGCTCTGTCACCCAGGCTGGAGCGCAGTGGCGCGATCTCGGCTCACTGTGAGCTCCGCCTCCCGGGTTCATGCCATTCTTCTGCCTCAGCCTCCTGAGTAGCTGGGACTACAGGGGCCAGCCACCACGACCGGTTACTTTTTTGTATTTACTAGAGACGGTGTTTCACCTTGTTAGCCAGGACGGTCTCGATCTCTTGAGCTTGTGATCCGCCCGCTTCAGCCTCCCAAAGTGCTGGAATTACAGGCGTGAGCCACTGCGCTCGGCCCTATACTTCTATTTTATTATGGTTCTTTTGTTGAGGGAGAACACTTTTTAAAATAAAATCTTATTCAGAATGTATACAAACTTTCAAGATTTAATATGCTTTGTTTGAAGTAGGGCCTATATTTGGCAGCCCCCTAATTACATCTCTGGTGAAATCCATTGTTCTATCTGCACTCTTCTTCCCTCCATCTCTCTCCCCATCCTGCACATTGCATGGGTAAAGATTTATGGGAACCCAGGAGAGAGTGGCTAATTCATTTGGTAGAAGTCAGAAGAAGATTCATAATGGAGGTATCATTCGACCTGGGCCTTGAATGTGAGAGAAACAGACATTCATCAACCAAAGAAGAGAGGAGTGAGACCACAAAAGGGATGGAGGTAGGAAATTATGACTCTAGAAGAGTAGTTTTGGCCTGCTTTTCCCTAACTAACTTGGGCATTAACCTATAAGCAATAGGGAGTTGTTGAAAGATTTTCATCAGGAGAGTGCTGCAAAAAAAATTGCCTTTTGAAAAAATATTTCTGACAGCAGTGTGCAGAATGTCATGAAGGATCAGGAAGGCCAGATGAATGTAAGTCATCTAGGGGGAAACTCCTTCACCAAGAGATGAGGTGAGTCTGAACTTAATGCCCCTTAGGAGAAGATGACTCTCCCTTCTGAATTGTGGGGAGGTAATGGAAATGATTCATTGTTTTCTGATTATTCAGTGTTCATGTATGGATATTTTAATTATAAGCAAAATAAATCACCTGATGGGGTTTATGGCAAGGTAAAATTAACCTTTCTTTCATATGTTGTTTGATAATTTGGCCTTCCATTCCTCATTGCCTTTGTAAATGCTATTCATAAACTTTAAAAGACTCCTAACAGTTTTATGATATTTTCCTTAGCTTTGAAATTGGCTTCTCAGAAACAAAAATTCAGCAAAATTATACAGGAGTCTATGACCCACACCCTTTGTATACTTTAAGTGAATGTTCCAAGTTGTGACTGGATACAACATGCTTAGCTTTTGGTGTGCCAAAGCACTCTTTAGACTCGTTTGTTTCCCTTAGAGCAGGGGATGTAATCTGAAGGATAGTGAGAAAATGCATTAAAACATATTATTTAATTACATAAATAAAATAGCCTATTTTGTATATTACACATTATTTCTTGGCTTTTTGGCTAAGATCAACTGTAATTTATATATTATATATGCTATATATTATATATATTATTTTCTTTTAACTCCATTTTAACTACTGCTATTTCACTTTATTACATATCCCATGTGTGAACATTTTCTTCTTTAGATGATGAATGTGGTTTAAAAATATTCAGTCACAGAGAAGTCTGTACCAGACAAACTTCTGGTGCAAACTCATGGGCTGTTCCTTTCCTTCAAGTTGAGTTGTAAAGAACACAGAAGAAATTTAAGTATTTTCCAGTAGGACTGATTTGGTGAGGATCATTCCACTTATAAGTTCATCTGTCCAAGGTAGTGTTATGTGACTGAAACATACAACAGTACTATATGTGGAAGCAAAAGAAGGTTCTAACAAAGAACTCTTAAGTTTACGAATGTGCTCTTTCCATCTTGTGGTGTAAAGTCTGACTTACCTGCAGCCTTTGATCTGAAGATAATGGTGCTATTTCTTTCCTCTTCACCTTTCCACAGCTCATTATGATCTACTTGGGTGTGCACCAACCTATTTAGTTATCATTTCTTACTTCTTCAATTTTCCCATTTAATGCAAAATACCTCCATTTTGAAGACCATTTTGGGGGGAGGGATAGTGTTTTTCATGCCTCACTTATATACTTATGGTATCAGTTAATTATGTTATTTATTTATTTATTTAGAAACAGGGTCTGACTCTGTCACCCAGGCTGGAGTGCAGTGGTGTGATCACAACTCACTGCAACCTTGAACTCCTGGGCTCAAGTAATTTCCCTGTCTCACTTTCCCAAGTAGCTAGAGACTATACCCACCTAACATTTTCTAAAATTTATTTCAATAGTTTGGGGGGAGCAGGTAGTTTTTGGTTACATGGATAAGTTCTTTAGTGGTGATTTCTGACATTTTGTTGCATTCATCACCTGAACAGTGTGCACTGTACCCACTGTGTAGTCTTCTACCTCTCTACCCTCTCCCAACCTTTCTTCCAAGTCCCCAAAGCTCATTATATCATTCTTAGTCCTTTGCGTCCTCATAGCTTAGCTCCCACTTATAAATGAGATCATACAATATTTGGTTTTCTATTCCTGAGAATAGAAATAATAGAATAGAATGGTTTCCAACACCATCCATGTTGCTGCAAATGTCAGTATTTCCTTTCTTTATATGGTTGAGTAGTATTCCATAGTGTGTGTGTGTATTTGTGTGTGTGTGTTTGTGTGTGTGTGTGTACACTATATTTTCTTTATCCACTCATTGGTTCATGGGCAATTAGGTTGGTTCCATAATTTTGCACTTGTGAGTTGTACTGCTGTGAACATGAATGCGTGACTTTTTCATATAATGATTTATTTTCCTTTGGGTCGATACCCAGTAGTGGGATTGCTGAATTAAATGGTATTTCTACATTTAGTTCTTTAAGGAAACTCCATACCATTTTCCATAGTGGTAGTACTAGCTTACATTCCCGCCAGCAGTGTGAAAGTGTTCCCTTTTCACCACATCCACAGCAAAATCTATTATTTATTTATTTTTTATTGCAGCCATTCTTGCAGGAGCAATGTGGTATCTCATTGTAGTTTAAATTTGAATTTTCCTGATAGTGATATTGAGCATTGTTTCCTATGTTTGTTGGCCATTTGTATATTTTCTTTTGAGAATTGTCTATTCATGTCCTTTGCCCACTTTTTGATGAGGTTGTATGTTTTCTCTTACTGATTTGTTTGAATTCCTTGTAGATTCTGGATGTTAGTCTTTTTCACATGCAAGGCTTGTACTGTGGGTTGTCTATTTACTCTGCTGATTATTATTATTATTTTGTTTTTGCAAAAGCTTTTTAGTTTAATTAGGTCCCATTTATTTTGTTTTTATTGGATTTGCTTTTGCATTCTTGATCATTAATTCTTTGCTAAACCAATGCCTAGAAGAGTTTTTTTTTTTTATGTTACCTTCTAGCATTTTTATGGTTTCAGGTCTTAGATTTAAGTCTTTGATTCATCTTGAGTTGAGTTTTGTATAAGGTGAGAGATGAGGATTCAGTTTCATTCTTCTACATGTGGCTTGTCAATTATCCCAGCACCATTTGTTGAGTAAGGTGTCCTTCTATGGAGTCTCATTATGTTGCCCACTCTAGTCTCAAACTCCTGGCCTTTAGTAATTCTGCTTCAGCCTCCCAAAGTGCTGGGATGACAGGTGTGAGCCACCATACTAAGTCCATTATTTTATTTTGATGCTAGTGATAGAATAGAAAATGTGGTGTGTAAGCTTTTCACTACTTGTGCCAGCTTTCACTACTTTCCCCGTCGTCTATGCTTCTTTCTTTTTCTCCATTTCCCCTTCTTCAATATTTATTTTCTCTTTTTAGTTCAATGAAGCAGGAAGTTGGTGATGAGGTGAGGCGAGTGGTGTAGAAGTAGGAAAACCCAATTTCTTTTCTCCACTTCAAGCCCTTATCCATATGGTATCAACTCAAGTGCTTGAGAGGTGAAGATGTGCAATTAAATCAATTTCTGTTAATTAATGGCATCCTGGAGTTGGCTGTTATTGGCTAACAAGAGCTGAGTTAAATTTTCAAGAAATTTTTGAGCCAGATGTTAAACAGAGCCATCATTAAAGGTAAATTATGTAAATTTACAATTAAATAAATTATGATAAAAACAAAGATAACAAGTACTTATCACTTCTTAACTATTTTACTACATTTTACCATTATGTATGCTCTTGAAGTTATTTACACCTATCATAGTCACATAATGGTAATTGTATTTACATAACAGGAATATTTTACAATGAGAGAACTTTATAATGGGAATGCTTTATAATGATAGGCCACTGTACAACTCTTTCCAAGTATTTGCACTAAGGAAATAGTCAAGAGCTATAAATCAGGGTTTGATTTATTGTTTTCTTGATTCTTTAATCTAAGGGTCAGCAAACCTCAGTTAATGGGCCAAATCTAGCCTGACATCTGATTTAGTAAATAAAATTTGACTGGAGCATAACCAGTTCCAGTTGCAGTGCTGCAACAGTAGAGTTGAGTAGTTGAAGCAGAGACTATATGGATTGTAAAGCCCCAAATATTTCCCACCTATCCCTCTACATAAAAAGATTGCCAACTCTTGATTTAAATTAGAGAAAATGTTGGAGAAAATGTTAATAATTCAGATTAAATTCACAAGTAAAGCATGTTTGTAGCTGCAATATTGTTGAGTAGCCCCCAAAATTGAAAGTATTATTGTTTTAATGTTTGAAAGCTATCATCTAACTCAGAAAGTAAGTCATTCAAGTAATGATAAATGAGTGAAGTTCTTTCACATGACTTTGTTGTTTAACTTTCATCTTTCTCATTAACATAAATAAAAATATCATCCAAGATTCATGCTTGAATTACACTTGTTCATCACTTACAAACATAATTTGTCTATGGTTAAAAAAAGTTGCGAAAAATCCACCAAAGTGTTTTCTGAGACGCAGCCAATTATGTGGAATTTACATAAAGCATATTGTATATTTTATTATTGTTTGCAAATTATGTGCCTCAAGTCCTTTATGTCAGAAAAAATCTATAATTCACATATATATCATTAATACATTCATACATTTTAAAGAGAACTGGTTGATAAATATTTACCAACATGACATAGTATAATAGAATAGTTACTACATATTGGATGTAGTGAGAAAAAAAATGTAAATGAAGTACAAATTACTACTGAACTTATTTGGACTAGTTTTAAATATAGTTGGATGATAAACTCTTAGGATAGAAATCATTTATTTCTTTGGTCTTAAAGCATCTAGCACAGTGCTGAACACATAGTGGCCACTCAGCTAATACCTTTCAATAATAAATAATGGTTCTTGCTTAAAAGGAGACCTTTGCTTTATATTAGTATAAAACAAATTCCCAAATATTTATTTTGATCTTCCCAAGAAACTTTTAAGGACATAGGGCAGAAGTTGTTAGCTCAATTGGACCAATTAGAAAACTGAGACCCATGATGGTTAAATATGCATGCGTGTGTGTGTGTGTGTGTATGTGTGTGTGTGTGTAGTTACATATATATGTTTAGTTGACCTTTGAACAACACATGTTTGAACTGCTCATGCCCACTTACACATGGTGCAACTTCTATGTGGACTTTTTTCAACCAAGCAGGTATCAACAGTTACAGAATTATGCGTGAGGCATAACTCCTATATAGAGAAGGGCCACCTTACAGGTCCAACTGCAGTACTTGAGTATGCATGGATTTGGGTACACACAGGGTTCCTGGAACCAATCCTTGCATATACCAAGGGATGAGTATATATGTCCTTGCTCTTTGAAGTGTGTTTCTTGGATGAGAAGTCATCCATCACTTGTTATAAATGCAGTATTCCAAGCGCATCAAAGGCCGACTGCTCAGAAACTTAATATTAACAAATTTCCCCAGTGATTCCTATGCATGTAAATCTAGTCCAAGAAGGTCTGGGAAGAGTGTTGTTGCATATTGCCTCTTAATATACTATGCTTTTATATTTCAAAATGTGAGAAACTAAGAAAATATTACAGTTTCCTGGATCCAAGAAATAAGATAAAAATGACCTTTATTTACTCCAACGCTTTTTTTCCCCTTTTAGCTATGTTACTTGATTTGATTCTCTCGAATTTTTTCTGAGGCAGAAAGGGTGAGCATTGTCACGCCTTTATTAACGGTGAGTTAATAAAGGTACAAATAACTGATTACTGATTTAATCAAGCTTAAACAGTGTGTTTATGACAGACTGATCAGGTGAGCCTTCTATATCAATTTGCTTTTCTATCAAAGTCAGTGAACGGAGATGGGAATTCATAAATTCACTTCAGATAAATCTGATAAATTCAATTTACTCATAACATCCATCTGGGTATTTCAGGATCCCAAACAACCTACCAGCCCTGATTCCACAAATTTATGAAAACATTAAAAAAAATTAAGGATTAACCTAGAAGTGTTCAGGTAATTTTGCATAAGTCTAGCCTCTACTTATTTAAGTATATCTGTAGGAGGGATTTTAATGCCTAAAATTTCTAATTGTAAACAATGCCCAATTGCCCACAATAAATAACTAAAATAAGGGCAGATGTTGTCTTAATTTGACTTAAAAATGAATTAATTAAATGAATTTTTCATGGCAAAGTAAAAAATCCAATTCTTTTAAAAATAACATACGTTTTAGTCCACTGAAGGAATGGCATCAGCGAATAATTAAACAACTGTCTTATATTCATGTTCAGAGCAATGTAACTAAGTAGATAGAAGTATTTCCATCTATTGCTCCATACTAATTTACTGTATATAATATTTTATTAATTCGAATGTAATGTATGAAATCTAAAACATATTGGCTTTCTTATATGGTAAATTTTCTACTTCTTCCAGGTATCCCTCCCTGTTCCTCCAACCCCAAGAAGCTAAACAGAGATATTTGTATACACACTCCATTAATCCTGCATTTCCTAGATAGTATCTGAGCCATAGTGGGTTTCCACAGAAATTAATTTGTCTTGACAATAGGCCTAAAGATTGGAGTCCAGGGATCACTTGGTAAATTTCCTTTAAACCAAGCACAATAATAAACAGAAAACTGATAATGACATTTCTAAAAGACCATACAGGAAGAACCAAGAATAGATCGTCTGTCTGTATATCTGTGAATACTTTTGTTAAACTAGCTTTCAGAAGCTTCATGCTTACTAGGATTCTTACATAATGATTTATAAATGTTTTCGTATTACATAATTTAGCAGATACCACAAATTCACATTTTAAACCAATTATTTAAGTATAAATAATAAACTTCATCAATAATGAGAACCCATTATCACTATTGAAAAGTTATTAATTTATTTTTAATATTTGAACATTCAAGAATAATTTTTACTAATCTATTGATTTACAATTCATCACAATCTGTTTATTCTTATCAGAAAGTTGTCAGGTAAAATTTAATGTATGCAAATAATGGTTCACAAATCTTTTAGTTGTAGTTTAGTATTATGGTAGTATCAGTAATGTTTTACATGTTTATTACACAGTTTTCATTCAAATTTAAATTTTCTTTGAATAATTTTTAAATAACAATTTATTTAATACTGGCTAAGAATAGAGAGCTTAAGTGGTAGTAATATTATAGTTTTATTCTTACACTGCTTGTCTCATGCTAAGCTATTAAATGAGTGTTGTTTATTTTAAGATTCGTGTTGTGCTATATTTATACTACATGTATTGTATGGCACTTGCATTAATTCCCGTTTCTATTCTTTTAATGGCTAACCCTCCCTGTGAAGGAAATGAAAATAACATAGTCAAATTGGTAACTGAAAATGTTGGAAATGTGTAACTTGCCAATACATGTATAAAAACACCATTCTTTTCTTTTATTGGTGACTTCTATGGTCTTTTTTAGTCACATGACTCTCTTTATATGTGTGATAAAATCTACCAAGAAATTTCTGCTTGTTTGCCCTGAAGACATATGTTAGAGTATGTAATGAAATGTGAGAGATATGGATGGTATTGTTTAAAACACAAGAAGATGATTTGAAAGTAAAGTCTAGTTTTTATTTCAGTGACCAGGGATGTGTTCTGAATGAGCCTTTCAATGTACAGAAAGGGATATGTGAATGTATTATTAGAAGCAAAATAGAGTGTTTGACAAGCATAACAACGTACCTAATTGCTCAAGTCATATATTATTATCTCTACAAATCTCAGGGGTTTTTTTAGACGAATTTTGGCTCTGTTCTTTAATATAATTGTTTTAACCCCCTCAAAAATGCATTATCCTTCCTCACACAAATTTTTCAGGTAAAACATGTATGTGCTTGCAACAAATGGAAATATTAAAGTTGTAAATCTGCAAACCCTAGGGAAAAGAGAGACTAAATTAACATACTCAATGTTCCAATGCACAGCAACAACTCAAGGGGAAGAGTCATGTTGTGGGAGTTGTTATATTATTATGCAGGGGTGGGTGGCAGTTTGTCAGCATCTCCCTAGTTAAAGACTTGGAAAGGCTGTCTCTGGCATTTGAGAAGAATATGTATGTTTAAATAAAAATTTCTGTCTACACATTTCCAGCATAAACATTTTTTATGTAGTGGGAAATAATCAGTTATCTACCAAATTTTCAATTTCAGCCTGATGTATCTTCTTGTAGAAAAACAATACTATATAATAATGTCCATTGATAAAGTATATGGAAAAATTAATATATCTCAACTGATTTACCTTCAGCAAACATTTGAACTAGTGCCATTCATATTCATGATTTGATATTTCTTTTGTATAGGGAAAAATTCATACTAGTTTCTGTGCTATTTTTTCTATCTTTTTATACCAAGTCAAATTGGACTGCCATTTCTTTTAATACACAGTTTTGTAACATAACAAGACCGCATAACATAAATTTTGTTATATATAATCAACTTGTGCCTTTAACCACACAGTATATTAGCTGATGGTCTTACGAGAGCAATAATAAATTTTTGAATATATATATATATAAAAAAAATTTGAATAAAAGCCCATGTAGTTCTAACCTTGTGTCCTAAAGGCTGATTTCCCTGAAGAGTCATTATCATGCTGCTCACATTGTCATTCACCTACATTGTTGAACTTGCTATCAAATAATCTGAAAAAAAGTACAAGTTATTATATGTCATAAGGCAGATTTATGATAAACTAAGTTTGAAACAAAATAATGAATTCTGTACATTTATCTTGTCTTTAATAACATGGCTACTAATTTCATCAGATTTAATATTAAGTCAGGAAGTTACATTTCCTCTTTTTATATCATAGAGGAATTCCTCACACATTTCCTAGTTGAATATGGCTTATGACTATATGTATTTCCAGGTCAAAAGTAGCAATTAAAAAACATTTTTAAGCAGCTAAACTGGTTACGAGAGATTATTGTGACTTTCTATGCAGATTAAACTACAGGAGACCTTTCCGTCTATACTAATTAAAATAACTAATGATCTTCTAACAGCTTCCAGAGACAGTAAATCTCTGAAAAAGGTGAGAGATATTTTTCATTATTGCACGAAGTTAATGGTGCACATTATGCAAACATACACTACAATAATATAATACTCAACAAATCACTAGGTAAACAGAGACAGTGATTTTGTAACATTTTTGGTGGTTGAGATCCTTCTGACCGGTATGGGAGTAGGGTGCAAAAATCAGGTGGGCCCTCATAGTACCTGATTTTAATCACATATCGCTGAAAGAGGCACAGAAGAGATATAATAATCAGTCTTGAATTGCTGGTGCCACCCCTCCCCCATCCCCTGGCAGTGGCTGCATGATGCCAAGAGTATCTCTGGGCACTGGGAGAGGGAGAGCATAGCAATTGTGAGGCAGCAAATTCAGTACTGTCCTGTTAGAGCAGAAAAGAAAATCCGACAAAACTCAATTGACACCTGTCCTCAGAGGGAGCATTTAAACCAACCCTAGCCATAAGGGAATTACTGTTCCTGGTGTTCTAAACTTGAGTTCCTGCAAACCTTGTCACTGAGGTATAAACTGCTCTGAATCTCTAAGTGAACTTGAAAGGCAGTCTGGGCTATAAGGACTTAAACTATTAGATGAGTCTTAGGACTGAACTGGGCCCAGAGACAGTGGATGGGGGGCAGCATCCTACCTACTAAGACACCAGCTGGGGCAGATAAGGGAGTGTTGGCATTACTCTTCCTCTAACCCTAGGGTGCACAGCTTGCACCTCCAAAAGAGACTCCTTCCTTCCACTTGAGGAGAGGAGAGGAAAGAATTGAGAGTACTTTGTCTTGAATCTTGGATACCAGCTCACTCACAGCAGGATAGGGCACTGGTCAGAGTCATGAGGCCCTCATTCCAGGTCCTAGCTCCTGGATGACATTTCTAGACACACCCTTGGACAGAAGGAAACCTGCTGCCTTGAAGGGAAGGACCCAGTCCTGGAAGAATTTGTCGCCTGCTAACTGAAGAGCCCTTGGGCCCTGAATAACCAGCAAGAATACCCAGGTACTATGTCAAGGGCTTTGAGTGAGTTTCTGAGACTTGCTGGCTTCAGGTACCAGCATGGATACAGGGAGATAGAGCACCAAGTGGACTCTTGGGGTCCCTGACTCTAAGACTTGACTCTTGGATGGCATTTTGAGACCTGCTCTGGGCCCAAATGGAGCCCACTGCCCTGAAGCATGAATCCCAGGTGAGGTAACACTCACCACAAGGTGGCTTAAGAGCCCTTGGGCTTTAAGGAAACAATGATGATAGTCCAGTAGTACCCTGTGGCCTGTGGTGGCAGTGACTATGTGGTAAAGTACTTTTGGAGAGGGGAGGGGAGAGTGGGAAGGTCTGTATCTTGTCACTTGAGTGCCAACTCAACTGCAGTACAATAGAACACAAGGTAGAATTTTAAGGTTGTTCATTCTAGTGCCTGACCTCCGTATGGTAACTCTGGACACACCTGGGGCCTGAGAGAACTCATCGACCTGAAGGGAAGGACACAAGCCTGGTTGAATTTGCTACCTGCTGATTGTAGGGCCCTAGAACCTTAACAAAAAAGGCAGTAGACAGGGAGTGTTTACAGCAGGCCTTGAGTGAGACCCACAGTTGTGCTAGCTTCAGGTCTGACCCAGTGCAGTCAGTGTTGGTGGCCCCAGGGGTGCTTGTGTCACTTGACCTTCAAGTTGAGGTGGCTCAGAATAGAGAGAGCAAGACTTCCTTTGTGTGGAAGAAAGTAAAGGAAGAGAAAAAGAATCTCAGACTGGTAATGCAGAGAATTCTCCACGATCATGTCCATGACCATAAAGGCAGTGCCTCTACATGTCTAAAATAACTACAATGATACTGGGCTTTGGGTGCCCTCAAAGCTGATGCAGCTTAAATTATAACACCCATGTCCTTTTAAATGTCTGGAGAGCCTTTCCAAGAAGGACAGGCACAGATAAGCCTAGAGAGTGAAGATTACAATAAATACCTTCCTCTTCAATGACCAGGCACTGAAAGACATCCACTGACATCAACACCATCCAGGAAAACATGACCTTACCAAATGAATTAAGTAAAACAGCACGGATCAATCCTGGAGATAAAGAGTTATATGACCTTTCAGAGAGAGAATTCAAAATAGTTGTGTTGAAGAAACTCAAAGAAATTCAAAATAATGCAGAAAAGACATTCAGAATTCTCTCAGGTAAGTTTAACAAAGAGATTTAAAAAGAATCAAGAAAAAATTCTGGAGCTGACAGATGCAATTGGCATACTAAAGAATGCATCATAGCCTTTCAATAGCAGAATTGATCAAGCAGAAAAAACTATTTGAAAATACACAGTCAGAGGAGACAAAAGTAAAAGAAATAAAAAACAATGAAACATTCCCACTGGAACTAGCAAATAGCCTCAAAAGGACAATTCTAATGGTTATTGGACTTAATGAGGAGGTAGAGAGAGAGATGGGGGTAGAAAGTGTATTCAATAAGATAACAACAGAGAACTTCCCAAACCTAAGAAATGATATCAATTTTAAAGTACAAGAAGGTTCCAGAATACCAAGCAGATTCAACCCAAAGAAGACTACCTCAAGGTATTCAATAATCGAACTCTCAAAAATTAAGAATAAAGAAAGGATCCTGAAAGCAGCAAAAGTAAAGAAACAAGTACGATACAATGGAACTCCAATGCATCTGGCAATAGATTTTTCAGTGGAAACCTTACAGACCAGGAGAAAGTGGCATGACATGTTTATATTGTTGGAAAAAAAATTATCCTAGAATGATGTATGTGGTGAAAATATCCTTCAAACATGAAGGATAAATAAAGACTTTCCAAGACAAACAAAAGCTGAGGGATTTCATCAACACAAGCCTTTTCCTGCAATAAATGCTAAAGGGAGTTCCTCTGTCAGAAAGAAAATGATGTTAATAAGAAATAAGTAATCACCTGAACATACAAAGCTCATTAGTAATAGTAAGAACACAAAAACAGATTACTGTAACACTATGACTGTGCTGTGTAAGCTACTCTTATCCTAAGTAGAAAGACTAAACAATTAGCAAATCAAAAATAATAACCACAAACAACTTTGCAAGATGTAGGCCATACCATAAGATATAAATAGGAACAACAAAATGTTAATAAGTAGGGGGATGCAGTTAAGGCTTAGAGTTTTTATTAGTTTTTTTTTTTTCTTCTTTTTCTTTTTCTTTTTTTTTTTTTTTGCTTGATGGTGGTTTGTTTATAAAAACAGTGTTAATTTGTTATCGGGATAAAATAATGGGTTATGAAATAGTATTTGAAAGCCTAACGGTGACCTCAAAGCAGAAAACATACAATGGATACACATAAAACAAAAAGCAAGAAACTAAATCATATCAACAGAGAAAATCACTATCACTAAATGGACACAGGAAGGAAAGAAAGAGGGAAGAGAAGACCACAAAACAACCAGAAAACAAATAACAAAATGGCAACAATAATTCTTTACTTATCAATAATAACATTGGAAGTAAATGGACCAAACTCTCCAATCAAAACTCACGCAATGGTTGAATGGATGAAAAACCAGGACCCATTTATCGGTTCTTTACCAGAAATACACTTTGGCTATAAAGACACACATAGACTAAAAATACAGGAGTATAAAAATATGTTCCATCTGAACAGAAACCAAAAAAGAGCAGGAATCACTATACTTATATCAGAAAAAGTAGATTTCAAGATGAAAAGTATAAGAAGAGACTAAAAGGTCACTATATGAGATAAAGTGGTCAATTCAGCAAGAGGATATGACAATTTAAAATATTAATATATATGCACCCAACACTGGAGCACCCAGATATATAAAGCAAATATTACTAAAGCTAAAGAGAGAGAGGCCCCAAAACAATAATAGCTGAAGAATTCAACACTCCCCTTTTGACATTTGACATATATTCCAGAAGAGAAATAAAAATATCAGACTTAATCTGCACTACAGACAAAATGGATCTAATAAATATTTACATAACATTTTATCCAATGGCTGTAGAATACACACGATTGACCACAGCACATAAATGATTCTCAAGGATATGCCGTATGTTAGGTTACAAAATAAGTCTTAAAACATTAAAAAAAAAAAACTTGAAAAAAAATCAGATTTCTTTCCTGACCATAATGAAATAAAACTAGAAATTAATAACAAGAGAATTTTGGAAACTATGCAAATACATAGAAATTAAACCGTATGCTCCTGAATGACAAGTGGATCATGAGAAAGAAATTGATTTTTTAAAGCAAATGATAATGGAAACACAACATACTAAAACCTATGGGGTATATAAAAAGCAGTACTAACACGGAAGTTTATAGCTATAAGTGCCTATATAAAAAAAAAAAAAAAAAAAAAAAAAAAAAAAAAAAACTTCAGTGCATCTTAAAGAACTAGAAAACCAAGAGCAAACCAAACTCAAAATTAGTAGAAGAAAAGAAATAAAGATCAAAGCAGAAGTAAATAAAATTAAAATGAAAAAAAAATACATAAGATCAAATAAACAAAAAGTTGGATGTTTGAAAAGTTAAACAAAACCGACAAACCTCTAGCCTGACTAAAAAAAGAAAAAAAAAAGAGAGAAAATCCAAGTAAATAAAATGAGAAATGAAAAAGAAGACCTTACAACTGATACTGCAGAAATTCAAGGACCGTTACTGGCTACTGTCAGCAACTCTATGCCAATAAATTCACAAATCTAGAAGAAATTGAGAAATGCCTAGACACATAATAACATACCAAAACTGAACAAAGAAGAAATCCAAAACCTAAACAAATCAATAACAAGTAAAGAGATCAAAGTCCTAATAAAAAGTTTCTCAGTAAAATAAAAATCCCAAGACCCAATAACTTCACTGCTGAATTCAACCAAACACTTAAAAAATAACTAATACCAACCCTATTCTAACTATTCTAAAAAATAGAGGAGGAGAAAATACTTCCAAACTCATTCTATGAGACCAGTATTGCCTTGAAACCAAAGCCACCCAAAGATACATCAGAAAAAGAAAAATACAGGCCAACAGTGTTGATGAATATAGATAAAAAATTCTCAAAAAATACTGACAAAAGGAATCCAACAATAAAAATTAGAAAGATCATTCATCATTACCAAGCAGAATTTATTCCAGGTATGCAAGGATGGTTCATCATACACCAATCCATCCATGTGATAAACCGTATCAACAGAATGAATGATAAAAACCATATGATCATGTCAATTAATGCTGAAAAAGCAGTTGATAATATTCAGCATCCCTTCATTGGAAAATTTTTATAGCATTTGCATAAATATAGTAAAACTTTTTCTTCCTGTTTTTTTGCTTTTCTTTAAGTGTAATATGTACTCTCCAAACATAACTTTCTTAAAAGTAGTATGTGCAAAAAATCCCCAAAACAAAAAAGCACGTCTTTCATGTCATTTCAGAAAGATAAAGAAGTAGAAAACAAAACAAACAGAAAAAGAAACAAACAAACTCAAAGGTATAGGGTACTTTGTCTAAGAGTTTAAAGTTGTAGAAGACAGAAGATGACATAAGCAAAAGTGGAAAGACTCTTTTCTATTTCTTATTCACTGAAACATTTGTTGAAAAGTTGAAAAACAAAAACAAAACAAAAAAAAAAAAACAGGAAAACCTAGGCAATGTAACAATATTTTTTCCCACAGCAATGGATTTAGGGCGATTAAAAAAATCAGCAGCAAGCCCAGAGGTAAGTTAAACAAATACTATGTTGAATAAAAATTAAAGTCATGGAAACCTGTTTTGTCTTATTACCTGAGTTACTTTTTATGGTTCCTTCTCATTTGGTTAGACTATTTCTTTAAATTTTTCTCGAATTTATTTTTAATTGGACTGTGTTTTTAAAGTTTTTTTGTTCTCTCTAAAGAGTTGACTTAATATTTATTTGAGCCTAATTTGATTCCTGGTGCCTTTAGGGGTTAAAACTTTGTATGAATTCTTTAGTTATAGAGAGTCTTTGTGCACTGGCTTTCCCAGAAGCTGGTTGTAGTAGTTACGTTCTTGGTGTGGGGTGAGTTCACTGTTTCTTATGGGGTTGAAATGACACGGTCTTCTTGAAGTGTACCTTGTTCTCTAGTGGTATACACTTTATTTATTTAACCTTTACCTACCCAGTACTTTATTTACTGAGTTGACAATTCAGGCTTCAGACCAATAGCGGGAATATTCTTGTGTAGACATCAGTTGTAGTTAAGGCAGGTTGGTAGATGTAATACCCAATGGTGTGCTGAGGTCTTGGCCTTAATGAGGTTGGTTGGGGTGAGGTCTTTATTACATGCACTGAGATTTAATCAGGGTAAAGAGTGAAAGGTACCTCAGCTTCCCTGTCAGGCCAAAAAGGAAAGTTATTCACCTTACAGCCTTGCTCCTGACCCAGCATTTCAGCTATTTAAATCTGACAGGCATCTTTTATTCATAATTTAAAAATAAAAAAAAAATAGATGTGGGTGTGGATGTGGTGAAAAGGGAACACTTTTACAATGCTGGTGGGAATGTAAACTAGTTCAACCACTATGGAAAACAGTATGGCTATTCCTTGAAGGACTAAAAATAGAACTACCATTTGATCCAGCAATCCTACTACTGGGCATCTACCCAAAGAAAAATGCTATATGATAAAGACACATGCACACACACGTTTATAGCAGCACAACCACAATTGCAAAAGTATGGAACCAAACTAAACGCACACCAACCAACAAGCAGATTAAGAATATGTGATACACACACACACACACACACACACACACACACACACACCCCCAAGGAATACTACTCAGCCATAAAAAAGGAACAAAATAATGGCATTTACAACAACATGGATGGAGCTGGAGCCCATAAATCTAAGAAAAGTAGCTCAGGAGTGGAAGACCAAATATCGTATGTTCTCACTTGTAACTGAGAGCTAAGCTTTGAGGATGTAAAGGCATAGGAATTATATAATGGACTTTGGAGACTTGGGGCAAAGGTTGAGAGGGGGGTGAGGGATAAAAAACTGCATACTGGGTACAGCATACACTTCTCAGATAACGAGCACACCAAATATCTGAAATCACCATGAACACACTTGTCCATGTAACCAAAAACCACCTGTACCCCCAAAACTATTAAAATGAAAAAGTTAAAATCAAAAAGAATATGTTACTTTTTTATTGCTAACTTTATGAAGTGATTGAAGATGCGTTATTCTGCATGTTCAAAAAATAAAACCTTGGAGAATAATCCTATTGAGTCTTCATATGTTACAACTGGCAGAGTCTACTGATTCAAACAACTCTTCTAGTCAGTAAAAATTTACTCAATTATTTGGCAGAGTTGACTACTCTGTTGATATACTGGTTAAGACAACACGTTTTAGCTGTTTCTTGTAGTCAAAGCGTTGTTTGTAATGGAGATAATGAGAGCTTTATTTTGCTCCATGTACATCAATGTACATCTCGAGTTCTGTTCTTAAAATTAGTTGCCTCCATTATCAGCATTCCTGTAATACTGTGTCGTTCAGAAAAAGTAATATATTTAATCTGGTCTTCACATGGAGGTGCAAAGGAAAGGCATTATAATCTTTTTGATATGTAAGACCTCTAAAGGTCTTAATCCAGATATTAGTGCCACATTTGAAAAGAATTATTGAAAAACTGAAGTCTATTCAGGGGGGCATAATTGTATTCATTCAATAAGTCAAGTCAGTCATTATAAAAAATACTTGAAATAGTAGGAGAGTGACTAAGATGATAAAAATGAAGAAATCCCACATCACATGAGAAATAATTGGAGGATATTTAGTTTTAGAAAAGACAATTCTGTTTGTTTAATGCAGGCTGGGGGTTGGGAGATTAAAGCAGAATAGAGGTCTTCAAACATTCAAAGAGCTATTATATAGAAGAAGGACTCGTGTTGATTTTTATGACTCTGACAGGCAGAGTTACATCAATAAATGGAAGTTAAAGGGAGTCAAATGTTGTCTAATTTAAACCAGGAAATTTCTAACAGCAACTGCTGATCCTAAATTAAATGGCCTGTCTATGTCTCTTGCGATGTTCAAACATCTCAAGATAACTGTAGGTAGGGATGTTGGAGGGAAAAATCAGATATTGGCATACTTAGAAAAACAAGTAAAATGCATAAAATTTAATGGAGATAAATGTATTTACTTTTTTGATTATGAAATGTCTTAAAATGGTGTTAGATGAAAAACTTTAAAAATGTTTTTATTTAGCTAAAAATATGGCAACTTAATGTTAGTCTTCTTATAAACATTTGAAGACTAAAGTATAAATTGCTGGTCAGTGGAATCAAAGTTTTTTGAAACATTGAATAAAATGACTCTCAAGATTCTTTTCTATGTTGTGTATCTAATTGAGATATTGGGGATGGTAAATGGTAAAGTGTTGAAGTCTTCTTGCAGTTATTAATTATTTGCTGTGAATGGCTTCATCAGATTGCCTTTCCCCTTAAAGGTAGGCCTGGTCATTATTCACAATAACAAAGACTTGGAACCAACGCAAATGTCCATCAATGATAGATTGGATTAAGAAATGTGGCACATATACAGCATGGAATACTATGCAGCTATAAAAAGGATGAGTTCATGTCCTTTGTAGGGACCTGGATGAAGCTGGAAACTATCACTCTGAGCAAACTACTGCAAGGACAGAAAACCAAACACCGCATGTTCTCACTCATAGGTGGGAATTGAACAATGAGAACACTTGGACACAGGGTGAGGAACATCACACACTGAGGCCTGACGTGGGATGGGGGGAGTGAGGAGGGATAGCATTAGGAGATATACCTAATGTAATGTAAATGTTAACGGCTGCAGCACACCAATATGGCACATGTATACATAAGTAACAAACCTGCACGTTGTGCACATGTACCTTAGAACTTAAAGTATAATAATAATTTTTTTTAAAAAAGGTAGGCCTGGCCAACGTAAGAGCTCTATAACTCTGGCATGGAAAGAAGGTACTGGAAAGAAAGGCAAAAGATGCAGAGGATGTCTAATCCAAACACGCACTGCTTTAACATTTTGCTCTTGGTAACTTTATTTTGCGTTCTTCTCTATTGTCTTGTTATTTCCCTTTGAACTTCTCTGTAGAGCTCTGCCTTAAAATCTCTATTGATTTAAATAATTATTCAATTAGAATATATCATTAAAAATAGGTCAATGTTGCTGCTAAGTAAAATATTCCATGCACTTAAAGGAGTCATTTTGGAAAGTGTCATTTCCAATATTAGAGTCTCACAGGTGTTGTTTTATTCACTTCTTAAAATCTTATGTTCTTGTTTGACAGTGCACTGTACTGAACATATTTCAGTACTGATCATTTAATAGGAATTTCTCAGATTAGCACCTTCCTGCATTTGTCTGCATGTAAAAGGGTTGAAAACTTCACAACTGGAAATATACTTTCATTAAATGGTTAGTTTTTTACATAGAACAGATTGAGGTTTTAAAAATCTCATAAATGTATGTACTCCTTATGTGTAAACATTTGATTAAAGATATGAAGACATTACAAGTTTTTACTGCCTGTGGTGCTTAAATTTTAAGTAAATACTACTTCTTAGCCAAACTTCTTAATCATAATGTGTACAATTTTGAATCTAATATTATATATTTACGATAGAAAAACCTATTTATAAGTTCAGTTCATTTTTCCTCACTAATAGATGAAGCAAAATTGCTTGACATTTATGTGTATTAAAATATTATTCTAAAGACAATTTGTAAGGAATAATTATGTAATATATCTCAAGTGCTTCAAGTATGAAAATTCTCTTCACTCACAGTAAAACTGGGTTTCATGGCTACCTTTAGAAAATAGTTTTGTTTTTCATATTTATTTTTATGTATTTTTAATTGCCAATAATTGTGTATATTTATGGAGTACAATGTGATGTTTTTATCTACATATACATTACAGAAAGATTCATTCAAACTAATTAAGATGCACATCATCTCACCATACTTATCATTGTTTTAAATAGTAGACATAAAGCAACTTCTGTTTAATGTAATACAATTTATTTAATGCCATTATTTTTACAGATATAAATGTGACCACATCACTAAAAGTCTTATGTGTTGAGCTTCCCAGAAATAAAAGAGAAGAAACTTGGTAAGCAAAGCTGGAGAGTCTAGATATGTAAAAATTTCAGAATTAAAACTCTCTCTTTGTATGTTTTTCGAAAACAATACCATTCCAATAACTTCAAAGCTGCTCATTTCCTTTCTCTTTGCAAAAAGGCTAATGAATGTGTTTAAAAGTTAATGCAGAGTATTTGTTTCACTTACTAAAATACCCCAATTATCCTATGTGTCAAAATCTGATCCATTCAAGGTTTTTAATTGAAATGATGTTCCAGCGGCTGATGTTATTACAAAGTAGTAGAAAAGCTGAGCAACGTGGGATAACTGGCTAGTCATATGCAAAAGACTAAAACTAGACCCCTTCCTTACACCGTACACAAAGATGAATTAAAAACTTAAATGTACAACTTAAACCTATAAAAATCCTGAAAGATAACCTAGGAAATACCATTCTCATCATAGGCCATGGCAAATATTTTATAGAGAAGAGGCCAAAAGCAAATTGCAGCATCTCTCTCTCTCTCTCTTTCTCCATATATATATATATATATGTTCTCTCTCTCTCTCTCCATATATATATATGCTCTCTCTCTCTCTCTCTCCATATATATATATGTTCTTTCTCTCTCTCTCCCCCCCATATATATATACACACACACACACAGACATATATATATATATACACACACATACACACACACACACATACACACACACATATCGCCAGACTGTGGCAGTGGCACCATCTTGGCTCACTGCAACCTCTGCTGCCCAGGTTCAAGCGATTCCCCTGGCTCAGCCTCCCGAGTAAGTAGCTGGGACTACAGGTGCACACCACCATGCCCGGCTAATTTTTTTGTATTTTAGTAGAGATGGGGTTTTACCATGTTTGCCAAATGGTCTTGATCTCCTGACCTTGTGATCTGCCCACCTTAGCCTCCCAAAGTGCTGGGATTATAGGCATAAGGCACCACACCCAGCCAAAAATAAATATTGACAAATGGGATGTAATTAAACTGAAGAGCTTCTGTACAACAAAATAAACTATCATCAGAGTAAACAGACAACATAGAAAATGGGAGAATCCATTTGCAAACTATGCATCCAACAAATATCTAATATCCAGAATCTGCAAGGAATGCAAACAACTAACAAGCAAGAAACAAACATCTCCATTAAAAAGTGTGCAAATAACATGAACAGACACTTTCCCAAATAAGACATGCATGCTGTCAACAAGCATATAAAAAGCTGCTCAACTGCTCAATATCAGTAATCATTAGAGAAATACAAATCAAAATCAGAAGGAGATATCATCTCACACCAGTCACAGTGACTATTACTAAAAGGTTAGATATTCTGGCCAAGATGGTTGACTAGAAACAGCTGTGGTCAGAGGCTCCCATCAAAAAAGGATTATAAATCATGCTGCTATAAAGACACATGCACACGTATGTTTATTGTGGCACTATTCACAATAGCAAAGACTTGGAATCAACCCAAATGTCCATCAGTGATAGACTGTATTAAGAAAATGTGGCACATATACACCATGGAATACTATGCAGTCATAAAAACGGATGAGTTTGTGTCCTTTTTAAGGACATGGATGCAGCTGGAAACCATCATTCTCAGCAAACTAACAAACAGGAAACCAAACACCGCCTGTTCTCACTCATAGGTGGGAATTGAACAATGAGATCACTTGGACTCGGGAAGGGGAACATCACACACCAGGGCCTATTATGGGGAGAGGGGAGAAGGGAGGGATGGCACCGGGAGTTATACCTGCAGTAAATGACGAGTTGATGGGTGCTGACGAGTTGATGGGTGCAGCACACCAACATGGCACAAGTATACATATGTAACAAACCTGCACATTGTGCACATGTACCCTAGAACTTAAAGTATTTAAAAAAAAAAAAAAAACTTAGTTTACAAAAAAAAAAAAAAAAAAAAAAATGCAAAACCAAAAGGGCGAATGAATCCTGCACTAGCAACTGAGGTATCCAGCTTCTCTCACTGGGACTGACTAGGTAGTTGGTGTGACCCACAGAGAGCTAGGGAAAGCAGGGTAGTGTGACAGCCCACCTGAGAGCCACATGGGGCAAGGGAAGCTCCCACCTCCAGCCAAGGGAAGCAGTGAGTGATTGTGCTACCTTGCATGGGAAATGGTGCTTTTTTCATAGATCTGTGCAACTCACAGATAAGGAGATTCCACTCGTGGGCCCATGTCAACAGGGCCTTGGGTCTCAAGCACAGAGCTGGGCAGATTCTCTGTGGCCATTTGACTGGAGACTGCCTAAGATTACCATGTTCCCAAGGGGAGGGACAGCCATTATCACTATGTCTGCTTGCTGCCTAAGACAACTGAGCTCCCTGGAGGAGGGGCAGCAGCCATCACTGAAGCTCTAGTCTGCAATTTTTCCCCTGCTGGTGGTAGGGAGACAGGATGGTTTGAATCCAGCAGGAATTCCCCAGAGCTGCAGCACACCAACAGTGGCAGATCATGTCCAGACTGCCTCTTTACACTGGGCCTTGACGAATTCTTTCTCACTGGTGGGGCCTCCCTGCAGGAATTTCAGCAACTCCAGCCATGGGGTATAGGAATTCTGATCCCCCTGGACCTGAGCCCCCGTGTAGCTATGGTCTCTGTGTATCAGCAGATTTAGTCTTTCCCCCTGCTGACTCTACAAAATCTGGACAGCCCAGATGAGTGAGACTCCCCAGAGTGTGGCATACCCTCTCCACCAAGGGGCAACCAGAGTGCTAGTTAACTGGGTCGCAGATCCTGTGCCCCTTGACTAGGTGAGACTCCCCCAACAGAGTTTGCCAGACACCTTATACAGGAACATTCCTGCTGGCAACAGGTCCGTGTCCCTCAGGGACAGAGATCCCAGAGGAAGGAGAAGGCAGCCATCTTTGCTGTTCACAGCCTCCTCAGGTGACATGTCTCGGTGCAGGAGGGACCCAGGTGAATATTGTCTGAAGTGGACCCCCCGAAAACTGCAACAGCCTTACAGAAGAGGAAGTTGGTTGTTAAAAGAAAAACAAACAGAAAGCAACAACAACATTCACCAAAAGTCCCCATAAAAAACACATCCAAAGTTAACAGCCTCAAAGATCAAAATTAGACAAACTCATGAAGATGTGAAAGAATCAAAGTAAAATAAATCACTGAAAATTCCAAAAGTCCAAGTGTCTCTTCT
Organism: Mandrillus leucophaeus; assembly: GCF_000951045.1. Classification (NCBI taxonomy): domain Eukaryota; kingdom Metazoa; phylum Chordata; class Mammalia; order Primates; family Cercopithecidae; genus Mandrillus; species Mandrillus leucophaeus. Next base: position 212,087 of record NW_012101609.1, read on the forward strand.
CCTCCAAATGATTGCAACACCTCTCCAACAAAGGCACAGAACTGGGCAGAAGGTGAAATGGATGAATTGACAGAAGTAAGCCTCAAAAGGTAGGTAATAATGAAATTAACTGAGCTAAAGGAGAATGTTTTTACCCAATGCAAAGAAGCTAAGAACCATGATAAAACATTACAGGAGCTGTTAACCAGAATTACAGGAGCTGTTAACCAGAATATCCAGTGTAGAGAAGAACATAAATGACTTGATGGAGCTGCAAAACACAACATGAGAACTTCAAAATAAAACCACAAGTATCAATAGGAGAATAGACCAAGCAGAGAAAATAATTTCAGAACTTGGAGACTATCTTGCTTAAATAAGACAGGCAGGCAAGATTGGAGGAAAAAAAGAAAGAAAAAAGAAAGGGAATGAACAAAACCTTCAAGAACTATGGGATTATGTAAAAAAACTGAACCTGTGACAGATTGGGGTACCTGAAAGAGATGGGGAGAATGGAACCAAGTTGGAAAATATACTTCAGGATATCATCCAAAAGAACCTCCTCAACCTAACAAGATAGGCCAACATTCAAATTCAGAAAATCTGGAGAACCCAAGTAAGAAACTCTGTGAGAAGGTCGACCCCAAGACACAATCATTAGATTATCCAAGGTCGAAATGAAGGAAATAATATTAGGAGCAGCCAGAAAGAAAGACTACGTTACTCACAGAGAAAAGCCCTTTAGACTAACAGCAGACCTCTTAGCAGAAACCCTACAAGCCAGAAGAGATTGAAGTCCAATATTCAAAATTCTTAAAGAGAATAATTTACAACCTAGAATTTCATATCCAGCCTTATTAAGCTTCATAACCAAAGTGGAGATAAAATATTTTTCAGACAAGCAAATGCTGAGGGAATTCATCACCACCAGGCCTGCCTTACAAAGAGTTCCTGAAAGAAGCACTAAATCTAGAAAGGAAACACCATTACCAGCCACTGCAAAAACACACTGAAATACAAGGACAAATGACACTATGAAGCAACTGCATCAACAAGTCTACAAAATAACCAGCTAGCATCATGATGACAGGACCAAATTCACACATAGCAATATTAAACTTGAATGTAAATGCGCAAAATGCCCCAATTAAAAGACACGGCATGGCAAGCTGGATAAAGAGTCAAGACCCATTGTTGTGCCATGTTCAAGAGATCCATCTCATATGCAAAGGCACACATAGGCTAAAAATAAAGGGAAGGAGGAAAATTTACCAAATAATTGGAAAGCAGAAAAAAAGCAGTGGTTGCAATCCTAGTTTATGACAAAACAGATTTTAAACCAAAAGAGATAAGAAAAAGCACAAAGAAGGGTATGACATAATGGTAAAGGTATCAATTCAACAAGAAGAGCTAACTATCCCAAATATATATGCAACCAATACAGGAGCATCCAAATTCACAAAACAAGTGCTCAGAGATCTCCAAAGAGACTTAGACTTTCACACAGTTATAGTGGGAGACTGTAACACCTCACTGTCAATATGAGACATATCATTGAGACAGAAAGTAACAAAGATATTCAGGACTTGATCTCAGCTCTGGATCAAGTAGACCTGGTAAACATCTATAGAACTCTCCACCCAAAACCAATAGAACATACATTTTTCTTAGCACGATATGGCACTTACTTTAAAATCTATCACAGAATTGGAAGTAAAACACTCTTCAGCAAATCCAAAAGAACTGAAATAATAACAAACAGTCTCTCAGACCACAGTGCAATCAAATTAGTACTAAAGATTAAAAAAACTCACACAAAGCCACACAAATACCTGGAAATTGAACAACCTGCTCCTGAATGACTCCAGGGGTAAATAATAAAATTAAGTCAGAAATGAAGAAGTTATTTGAAATCAATGAGATCAAAGAGGCAATGTACCAGAATCTCTGAGACACAGCTAAAGTAGTGTTAAGAGGTAAATTTATAGGATTAATACCCACATTGTAAAGCCAAAAAGATATCAAATCAACACCCTAACATCACAAAAAAAGAACTAGAGGACCGATAGCAAAGAAATCCAAAAGCTAGCAGAAGACAAGAAATTATTAAGATCAGAGAAGAACTGAAGGAGATAGAGACACAAAAAACTTTCAAAAAACCAATAAATCCAGGAGCTGGTTATTTTTTAAAAAATTGATAAAATAGACCACTGGATAGACTAATAAAAAAGAAAAAATATAATAATCAAACTGACACAGTAAAAAAAGATAAAAAGAATATCACCACTGATCCCACAAAAATACAAGCAACCATCAGCAAATACTATAAAACCCCCTATGCAAATAAACTAGAAAATACAGAAGAAATGAATAAATTTCTGGACACATACACTCACTCTCCCAAGACTCATCCAGGAAGAAATTGAATCCCTAAAGAGACCAACAAAAAGTTTTGAAATTGAGAAAGTAATAAATAGTCTACCAACCAAAAAAAGCCCAGAACCAGATGGATTTGCAGCTAAATTCTATCACAGGTACAAAGAAGAGCTAGCACCATTTCTTCAGAAACTATTTCAAACAATTGAAAAAGAGGAACTCCTCCCTAACTCTTTCTATGAGGCCAACTTCATCCTGATACCAAAACCTGGCAGAGATACAACACAAAAAGAAAACTTCAGGCCAATATCTTTGATGAACATCGATGCAAAAATTCTCAAAAAAATACTGGCAAATGGAATTCAGCAGTACCTCAAAAAGCTTTTCCACCATGATAAATTTGGCTTTAGTCCTGGCATGTAAACCTGATTCAACATACACAAATCAATAAACATAATTCATTACATAAATAGAACTAAAGGCACAAACTACATGATTATCTCAATAGATACAGAAAAGGCCTTCAATAAAATTCAACATATCTTCATGTTAAAAATTCTCGTCTGTAGCCAGACTGCCTCTCTAGATTCCTCCTCTCTGGGAAGGGCATCCTTGAAAAAAAGCCCCAGTCAGGGGCTTACAGATAAAATCCCCATCTCCCTGGGACAGAGCACGTGGGGGAAAGACCGGCTGTGGGCACAGCTGCAGCAGATTTAAATGTACCTGCCTGATGGCTTTGAAGAGAGCAGTGGATCACCCAGCACAGCATTCGAGCTCTGCTAATGGTCAGACTGCCTCCTCAAGCAGGTCCCTGACCTCCGTGTCTCCTGACTGGGAGACCCTTCCTTTAGCAGGGGCCGACAGACACCTCATACAGGAGATCTCTAGCTGGCATCTGGCAGGTCCCCTTATGGGACAAAGCTTCCAGAGGAAGGAACAGGCAGCAATCTTTGCTGTTCTGTAGCCTCCACTGGTGATACCCAGGCAAACAGGGTCTGGAGTGGAACTCCAGCAAACTCCAGCAGACCTGCAGCAGAAGGGCCTGACTGTTAGAAAAACAACTAAAAACAGAAAAGAATGGCATCAACATCAACATCAACAAAAAAGACGTCCACCCAGAAACCCTATCTGAAGGCCACCAACATCAAAGACCAAAGGCAGATAAATCCACAAAGATGGGGAGAAACCAGCACAAAAAGGTTGAACATTCCAAAAAACAGAACACCTCTTCTCCTCCAAGGGATCGCAACTCCTCGCCAGCAAGGAAACAAAACTGGACGGAGAATGAGTATGACAAATTGACTGAAGTAGGCTTCAGAAGGTGGGTAATAACAAACTCCTCTGAGCTAAAGGAGCATGTTCTAACCCAATGCAAAGAAGCTAAGAACTTTGAAAAAAGGTTAGAGGAATTGCTAACTAGAATAACCACTTTAGAGAAGAACATAAATGGCCTGATGGAGACAAAAAACACAGCACAAGAACTTCGTGAAGCATGCACGAGTATCAATAGCCAAATCGATAAAGCAGAAGAAAGGATATCAGATATTGAAGATCAACTTAGTGAAGTAAAGTTCAAAGATAAAATTACAGGAAAAAGAATGAAAAGAAATGAACAAAGCCTCCAAGAAATATGGGACTATGTGAAAAGGCCAAAGAATGAAAAGAAATGAACAAAGCCTCCAAGAAATATGGGACTATGTGAAAAGGCCAAACCTAAGTTCGATTGGTGTACCTGAAAGTTACAGGGAGAACAGAACCAAGTTGGAAAACACTCTTCAGGATATTATTCAGGAGAACGTCCCCAACATAGCAAGGCAGGCCAATATTCAAATTCAGGAAATACAGAGAACACCACGAAGATACTCCTTGAAAAGAGCAATTCCCAAGACATGTAATCATCAGATTCACCAAGGTTGAAATGAAGGAAAAAATGTTAAGGGTAGCCAGACAGAAAGGTTGGGTTATCCACAAAGGAAAGCCCATCAGACTAACAGTGGATCTCTCTGCACAAACCCTACAAGCCAGAAGAGAGTGGGGGCCAAAATTCAACATTCTTAAAGAAAAGAATTTTCAATCTAGAATTTAATATCCAGTCTAAGCTTCATAAACAAAGGAGAAATAAAATCCTTTACAGACAGCCCCTGAAGGAAGAATTAAATATGGAAAGGAACAACTGGTACTAGCCAAGAAGTACAAATTGTAAAGACCATCGACACTATGAAGAAACCACGTCAACTAATGGGCAAAATGACCAGCCAGTATCATAATGACAAGATCAAATTCACACATAACAGTATTAACCTTAAATGTAAATGGGCAAAATGCCCCAATTAAAAGACACAGACTGGCAAATTGGATAGAGTCAAGACCCGTCGGTGTGCTATATTCAGGAGACCTATCTCACATGCAAAGGCACACATGGGCTCAAAATAAACTGATTGAGGAATATTTATATTTACTAAGCAAATGGAAACAAACAAACAAACAAAAAAACGGAGTTGCAATCCTAGTCTCTGATAAAACAGGCTTTAAACCAACAAAAACCAAAGGAGACCAAGAAGGGCATTACATAATGTTAAAGGGATCAATGCAACAAGAAGAGGTAACTATCCTAAATATATATGCACCCAATATAGGAGCACCCAGATTCATAAAGCAAGTTCTTAGAGACCTACAAATAGACTTAGACTCCCACACAATAACAGTGGGGGACTTTAACACCTCACTGTCAATATTAGACATATCAATGAGACAGACAATTAACAAGGATATTCAGGACTTAAATTCAACTCTGGACCAAGTAGACCTAATAGACATCTACAGAACTCTCCACCCCAAATCAACAAAATATACATGCTTCTCAGCACCATATTGCACTTATTCTAAATGTGAACACATAATTGGAATTAAAATACTCCTCAGCAAATGCAAAAGAATGGAAATCATAACAAACCATCTCTCAGACCACAATGCAATGAAATTAGAACTGAGGATTAAGAAACTCACTCAAAACCGCACAACTACATGGAAACTAATCAACCCACCCCCGAATGACTACTGGGTAAATAATGAAATCAAGGCAGAAATAAATAAGTTATTTCAAACCAATGAGAACAAAGACACAATGTACCAGAGTCTTTGGGACACAGCTAAAGCAACGTTTATAGGGAAATTTACAGCACTAAATGCCCACAAGAGAAAGCAGGAAAGATCTAAAATTGGCACCCTAGCATCACAATTAAAAGCAAGAGCAAACAAATTCAAAATCACAAATTAAAAGCAAGAGCAAACAAATTCAAAACCTAGCAGAAGACAAGAAATAACCAAGATCAGAGCAGAACTGAAGGAGATAGAAACACGAAAAACCCTGAAAAAATCAATGAATCCAGTAGCTGGTTTTTTGAAAAGATCGACAAAATAGCTAGACCGCTAGTCAGACTAATAAAGAAGAAAAGAGAGAAGAATCAGATAGATACTATAAAAAATGATAAAGGGGATATCACCACCAATCCCACAGAAATACAACCTACCGTCAGAGAACACTGTAAACAACTCTACACAAAGAAATTAGAAAATCTAGAAGGATCCTTGAGGAATCGCCATACTGTTTTCCATAATGGTTGAACTAGTTTACAATCCCACCAACAGTGTAAAAGTCTTCCTATTTCTCCACATCCTCTCCAGCACCTGTTGTTTCCTGACTTTTTAATGATCGCCATTCTAACTGGTGTGAGATGGTATCTCATTGTGGTTTT
>NW_012101609.1:219606-228769 GCF_000951045.1 Mandrillus leucophaeus
GAGGGATTGCATTGGGAGTTATACCTGATGTAAATGACGAGTTGATGGGTGCAGCACAGCAGCATGGCACAAATATACATATGTAACAAACCTGCACGTTATGCACATGTACCCTACAACTTAAAGTATAATAATAATAAATAAATTTAAAAAAAAAAAAAAAAGAAAATCTAGAAGGAACGGATAAATTCCTGGATACACACACCCTCCCAAGTCAAAACCAGGAAGTCGAATCCCCGAATAGACAACTAACTAGTTCTGAAATTAGGGCAGTAATTAATAGCCTATGAACAACAACAACAACAAATTGCCAGGACCAGACGGATTCACAGCCGAATTATACCTGAGTTACAAGGAAGAGCTGGTACCTTTCTTCTGAAACTATTTCAAACAACAGAAAAAGAAGGAATCTTCCCTAACTCATTTTATGAGATCAGCATCATCCTGATACCAAAACCTGACAGAGACACAACAAAAAAAGAAAATTTCAGGCCAATATCCCTGATGAACATAGATATTATTGTCAAAAAGCTTATCCTCCACGATCAAGTCAGCTTCATCCCTGGGATGCAAGACTGGTTCAACATACACAAATCAACAAATGAAATGCATCACATAAACAGAACCAATGACAAAAACCACAAGATTATCTCAATAGATGCAGAAAAGGCCTTTGACAAAATTCAGCAGTCTTTCATGCTAAAAACTCTCAATAAACTAGGCATTGATGGAACATGTCTCAAAATAATAAGAGCTGTTTATGACAAACCCACAGCCAATATCATACTGAACGGGCAAAAACTGGAAGCATCCCCTTTGAAAACTGGCACAAGAGAAGGATGCCCTCTCTCACCACTCCTATTCAACATAGTATTTGAAGTTCTGGGCACAGCAATCAGGCAAGAGAAAGAAATAAAGGGTATTCAAATAGGAAGAGAAGAAGTCAAATTGTCTCTGAAGATGACATGATTGTATATTTAGAAAACCCTATCATCTCAGCCCAAAATCTCCTTAAGCTGATATGCACCTTCTGCAGTCTCAGGATACAAAATCGATGTGCAAAAATCACAATCATTCCTATACAACAATAATAGAAAACAGAGAGCCAAATCATGAGTGAACTCCCATTCACAATTACTACAAAGAGAGTAAAATACCCAGGAATCCAACTTACAAAGGATGTGAAGGACCTTTTCAAGGAGAACTACGCACCACTGCTCAAGGAAATAAGAGAGGACACAAACAAATGGAAAAACATTCCATGCTCATGGATAGGAAGAATGAATATCATGAAAATGGCCATATTGTCCAAAGTAATTTATAGATTCAATGTTATCCCCATCACGCTACCATTGACTTCCTTCACTGAATTAGAAAAAACTACTTTAAATTTCATAAGGAACCAAAATGAGCCCTCATTGCCAAGACAATCCTAAGCAAAAAGAAAAAGCTGGAGGCATCACGCTACCCAACTTCAAACTATACTACAAGTCTACAGTAACAAAATCAGAATGGTACTGTTACCAAAACAGACATATAGACCAATTGAACTGAGTAGAGATCTCAGAAATAAGATCACACATCTACAACCATCTGATCTTTGACAAACCTGACCAAAACAAACAATAGGAAAAGAATTCCCTATTTAATAAATGGTGCTGAGAAAACTGGCTAACCATATGCAGAAAATTGAAACTGGACTCCTTCATTACACCTTATAAAATCATTAACTCAAGATGAATTAAAGATGTAAATGTAAACCCCAAAACTATAAAAACCATAGAAGAAAATCTAGGCAATACCTTTCAGGACATAGGCAAGGGCAAAGATTTCATGACAAAAACATCAAAAACAATTGTAACAAAAGAAAAAATTGACATGTATCATCTAATTAAACTAAAGAGCTTCTGCATAGCAAAAGAAACTATCATCAGAGTGAACTGACAACCTACAGAATGAGAGAAAATTTTTACAATCCATCCACCGGACAAAAAGTCTAATAACCAGAATTTACAAGGAACTTAAACAAATTTATAAGGAAAGAAAAACCTCATTAAAATGTGAGTGAAGGACATGAAGAGACATTTCTCAAAAGAAGACATTTATGTGGTCAACAAATACAAGAGAAAACGCTCAACATCACTGATCGTTACAGAAATGCAAATAAAAACCACAATGAAGTATCTCATGCCTGTCACAATGGCGATTATTAAAATGTCAAGAAACGGCAGATGCTGGCAAGGCTATGAAGAAATTGGAATGATTTTACACTGTTGGTGGGAAGGTGAATTAGTTCAACCATTGTGGAAGATAGTGTGGTGGTTGCTCAGACCTGGAACCAGAAATATTTTACCCAGTAGTCCCAATACAATCCCATTATACCCAAAGGAATATAAATTTTTCTATCATAAAGATACATGCATGTGTATGTTCTCTGTAGCATTATTCACAATAGAAAAGGCATGGAATCAACAGAAATGCACATCATTGACAAACTGGATTAAAAAAATGTGGTACATATACACCATGGATTACTATGCAGTCATAAAAAGGAAGGAGATCATGTCCTTTGCAGAGACATGGATGGAGTTAGAAGCCATTATCCTCAGCAAACTAAGACAGGAACAGGAAACCAAACACCACATGTTCTCACTTGTAAGTGGGAACTGAACAATGAGAAAACATGGACACAGGGAGGGGAACAACACCCACCCTGTGATGGGGTCGGGAGGAGGTAGAGCATCAGGATAGATAACTAACGCATGCTAGGCTTAATATGTAGGTGATGGGTTGACAGGTGCAGCAAACCACGATGACACATGTTTACCCATATAACAAACCTGCACGTCCTCCACATGTGTCCTGGGATTTAAAATAATTTTATTTTAAAGTCAAAAAATAACAGATGAAGGTGAGATTGCAGAGAAAAGACCATACTTTTACATCGCTGGCTGGGATGTCAGTTAATTTAGGCACTATGGAAAGCAGTTTGGTGATTTCTCAACGTACTTAAAACAGAATTACAATTTGACCCAGCAATCCCATTTCTGGATATATACTCAAAAGAATATAAATAATTCTAACATAAAGACACAGGCAGCTGTACATTCTTTACATCACTACTCACAATAGCGAAGACATGGAATCAACCTAAATGCTCATCAATGGTTGATGGCCTAAAGAAAATATGGTACATATACACCATAGAATACTAAACAGTTATAAATAAGAATGAAATCATGTCTTTTGCAGCAACATGGATTGAGCTTAGGTCATTATCTTAAGTAAACTAACACAGAAATGGAAAACCAAACACCACATATTTTCACTTATAAGTGGGAGTTAAACATTGAGCACATATAGACCCGAAGAAGGAAACAACAGACACTGGGGCCTACTTAAGGGTTAAAGGTGGAAAGAGGGTGAGAATTGAAAAACCCCTATTAGGTACTATGTTCATTAACTGCGTGACAAAATAATATGTACACCAAACCGCTGTGACACACAATTTACCTATATAACAAATTTGCATATGTACCCTTGAAAGACCTGTTGGGGGGTGTGGGACTGGGAGAGGGATAGCATTACAGGAAGTACCTAATGTAGATGACGGGCTGATGGGTGCAGCAAACCACAATGGCACGTGTATACCTATGTAACAAACCTGCACGTTCTGCACATGTACCCCAGAACTTCAAGTATAATAAAAAAGCCAAACGTAGTCTAAAAAAAAGATAAAGAAGAAAAGCTGATCAACTGAGAATTAAGAATCAATCCAGTTACACTGCTGCTTTTCTAAGCACATAATTCATTTTTTAATTAATGCAGTGAAGTCTAATGAAATGTCTTTCTTACACAACTATGCATTCAGCTCTTGCTATGACCAGATGTAGTAGAAACTGTATCTATTTTATTGTGGAGACTTCAATATTCTTTCAATAATTATTTAACATACAGCTGTGTCAGGCACTGTTCTATGTACTAGGAAAAAAAGAGATGAGTAGAAAATGACCCCTTTCCTCAGGGAGCTTGTAGTTTGATGGTAGGATTGGAGACACATTGAGAAATAAATAGTTACTGTATGTGTAATCTCTTCTTTATTCAGCAACTCTTCGTTAGCGTTCTAAAAATTGTAATCAACCAGAATCAACCATTGGAAATATAGTTCAATTAAAGGGCAATCATTTTTTCTAGGTTTCCACAACTACTGTTTTTCAGTAACCGATGGCCAATACTGGGGAAACAAGAGTAGACTGTTACAATAGCCCTGTCTACTATGGGCTCCTTTGGGCTAATGAAGAGAGAAGTTTTTGCCATGTGCTTGGGCTCCATGAGAGAAGGAGATATGTTTGTTTTGCCTCTGATTATATCAATACTGCTCAGCCCTGTGCTTAGCTCATAAAAGGCATTTAGCAAATGATAGATGAATATATAATTGATCACTAAGATATAATAATTGATTTGATTAGGGTATGTTTTCATTTAAAAGAACTTTTTAACATTTCTGTGGATATACTGTAGGTGTATATATTTATGGATATATGAGATATTTTGATACAGGCATGCAATATATAGTAATCATATCAGGGTAAATGAGATATTCATCACTTCAAGTATTTATCTTTTGTGTTACAGACAATCCATTTACACAATTTTAATTATCTTTAAATTTACAATTAAATAATTATTGCCTATAATCACCCTGTTGTGCTATCAAATACTAATTTTTTAATTCTTTCTACTTTTTATACCTATTAACTATCCCCACTTCCCCCTCACCCTCCCAATAATATTTGAGGCTTCTAGTAACAATCATCCTACTCTCTATCTCAATGAGTACAATTGTATTAATTTTTAGCTTCAACATATAAGTGAGAACATGAGAAGTTTGCCTTTCTGTGCCTGGCTTATTTCACTTAACATGATGACCTCCAGTTGCAATCATGTTGTTGTAAAAGTTAGGATCTCATTCTTTTTCATGCTCAAATAGTATTCCATTGTGTACATGTACCATAATTTCTTTATCTATTTTTCGGCTGATGGACACTTAGGTTGTTTCGAAATCTTGGCTGTTGTGAATAGTGTAACAATAAACAAGGGAGTGCAGATATAACTTTGATATACTGATTTCCTTTTGGAGGGTATATACCTAGCAGTAGCATTGCTATATCAAATGGTAGTTCTAATTTTAGTTTTTTGAGGAGTCCCCAAACTCTCCATAGTGCTTGTGCTAAGCTACATTCCCACCAACACTGTGCAAGTCTTTTCTTTGCTCCAAATCTTCGCCAGCATTTGTTATTACCTGTCTTTCGAATTTTTAAAAATTTTTTAAATTTTAATTTATTAAAATTTTTGTTGGTATTTAGTAGTTGTATATATTTATGGAGTACATGAAATGTCTTGATACATTCATGCAATATAAAATAAACACATGTGGAGAATGGGGTACATATACCCTCAAGCATTTATCATTTGAGTTGCAAACAGTCCAATTACACTTCTTAAGTTAATTTAAAATATACAATTCAGTTATTATTGACTATAGTCACCCTACTGTGCTATCAAACAGTAGGTCTTATTCATTCTTTCTACTTTTATTGCACCGGTTAATCATCCCCACCTCCCTCCAGGTCCCACTGCCATTCCCAGACTTTGGTAACTCTCCTTCCACTCTTTATGTTCATGAGTTGAATTAATTGCATTTTTAGATCCCACAAACATGTGAGAACATGTGATGTTTGTATTTCTGTGCCTGGCTTATTTTATTAAGCACAATAATATCCAATTCCATCCATGTTATTGCAAATGACTGGATCTCATTATTTTTATGGCCAAAGAGAAATCCATTGTGTATACGTAACAAATTTTCTCTATCCATTCATCTTTTGATGAACACTTAGGCTGCTTCCAAATGTTACCTATTATAAACAATGTTGCAACAAATATAGGAGTGCAGAAATATGTTTGACGTACTGATTTTCCATCTTTTAGGTACATACCTAACAGTGAAATTCCTGAATTATATGTTAGCTCTCAGGTTTTTGGTTTTTTTTTTTTTTTTTGTATTTTTTTTTTTTTTTTTTTAAGTATACTTTAAGTTCTAGGGTACATGTGCACAATGTACAGGTTTGTTACGTATGTATACATGTGCCATGTTGGTGTGCTGCACCCATTAACTCGTCATTTACATTAGGCATATCTCCGAATGCTGTCCCTCCCCCAGCAATAGGATCCAGTGTGTGATGTTCCCCTTCCTGGAGTGAGAACATGCGGTATTTGGTTTTCTGTTCTTGCGATAGTTTGCTGAGAATGATGGTTTCCAGCTGCATCCATTCAGTTTTTTAAGGAACCTCCAAACTGTTCTCCATAGTGGTTGTACCACCAACAGTGCACAAAAGTTCCATTTTCTTCACATCCTCCCCTGCATTTGTTATTGCCTGTCATTTTGATATAAGCCGTTTTAACTGGGGTAAGATAATAGCTTCTTGTAGTTTTGTTTTGCATTTTTCTGATGGCTAATGATGTTGAGCACCTTTTCATATGCCTGTTTGCCATCCGTATGTTTTCTTTTGAGAAACGTCTATGCAGATCATTTGTTGGCTCACTTTTTGATCAGATTATTAGATTTTTTTCTATAGTTTAGTTTGTGATCTTTATATATTCTGGTTATTTCTCCCTTATAAGATGAGTGGTTTCCATTTTTTTTCACCATTCTGTGGGTTGTCTCTTCACTTTGTTGGCTCTTTTTTTTTTTTCCTGAGCAAAAGCTTTTTGACTTGATCCCATTTGTCCATTTCTTTTTTGGTTGCTTGCGTTTGTGGGGTATTGCTCAAGAAATATTTGCCCAGTCCAGTGCCCTGGAGAGTTTCCCAAAAGTTTTATTTTAGTAGTTTCATAGCTTGAGGACCTATATTTAAAATTTTAATTCATTTTGATCTGATTTTTGTATATGATGAGAAATAAGCATCTAGTTTCATTCATCTGCATATGAATACCCAGTTGTTCCAGCACCATTTATTGAAGGAAATATCCTTTCCCAAATGTATGTTCTTGGCATATTTGTTGCAAATGAAATCACTGTAAATGCATGAATTTTGGGGGGTTCCTATTTTGTTCCACTGTTCTACATGCTTGTTTCCATGCCAGTACCCTGCTGTTTTGATTACTATAGCTCTGTAGTATAATATGAAAACAGGTAATGTGATCCCTCCAGTTTTGTTCTTTTTCCTGAGGATTGCTTTGGCTATTCTTGGTCTTTTGTGGTTCTATATAAATTTTAAGATTTTTTTGTCTATATCTGTAGAGAATGCCATTGATATTTTGAAAGGTATTGCATTGAATTTGTAAATTGCTTTGTGTAGTGTAAACATTTTAGCAATATTGATTCTTCCAATCCACAAACTTGGAATATCTTTCCAAATTTTGGTGTCCTCTTCAATTACTTTCATCAAAGTTTTATAGTTTGTGTTGTAGAGATCTTTCACTTCTTTGACAAAATTAATCCTTAGGTATTTAATTTTATTTGTAGCTATTACAAATGGAATTTGTTTATGTTTCAGAGTTTTTGCTTTTCGCATATAAAAATGCTACTGATTTTTGTATGTTGATTTTGTATCCTGCAACTTTACTGAATTTGTTTATCATTTCTAATAGTTATTTTGTAAAGTGTTCTGTTTTTTCTGCAAACAAGGGTAATTTGATATTTGGAAAAATTATTTGATTTCTTTCTTTCCAATTTGAATGCACTTTTTTTCTTTATCTTATCTGATTGTTTGAGCTGGAACTTCCAGTACTATGTTGAATAACCATGGTCAAAGTGGGCATCCTGTTTGTGTTCCATACACAACCAGGGCATCCTCACTTTCTGTTTTTTCCCATTGAGTATTATACTAGCTGTGATTCTGATTTATATGGCTTTCAATATGTTGAAGTATGCTCCTTCTATACTCTGTGTTTTGAAGACATTTATTGTAAAGCATTTTCTGTTTACTCTGTAGATAGTTTCTTGTTTTGTTCAGAAGTTCTTTCTTTTAATTAGATATCATTTGCCAATTTTTGTTTTTGTTGTAGTTGATTTTGGCATCTTCATCCTAAAATCTTTGCTCATTCCTATGTCTAGAATGGTATTGCCTAAGTTGTTTTCCAGGTTTTTTATAGTATTGGATTTTACATTTAAGTCTTTCATTTATATTTATTTGACTATTGTATATGGTGTAAGAAAGAGGTCCAGTTTTAATCTTCTGTATGTGGCTAGCCAGTTTTCCCAGCATCCTTTTCCCATTGCTTGTTTTTGACACTTTTGTCAAAGACCAGTTAGTTGTAAGTGTGTGGCTTTACCTGTGGGCTCTCTATTCTGCTCCATTGGTCTACATGTCTGTTTTTGTAGCAGTGCCATGCTGTTTTGATTACTGTAGACGTGTAGTATAGTTTGAAAAGTGGTAGTGTGATGCCTCAAACTTTGTTCTTTTTGATTAGGATTGCCCTGACAATTCAGGCTGTTTTTAGGTTCCTTATGAATTTGTAAATTTTGTTTTCTAGTTTTGTGAAAAAATATCAATGGCAACTTAATAGGAATACCATTGAATCTGTAAATTACTTTGGGCCATATGACCATTTCAGTGATGCAGATTCTTATTATATATGAGTATGGATTTTTTTATTTGTTTATGTCATCTCTGTTATTTTTGAGTAATTTTTTATAGTTCTCCTTGTAGAGATCTTTTACCTTCCTAGTTAGCTGTATTTATAGATATTTTAGTTTTTTGATGCAATTATGAATGGCATTGCATTTTTGATTTGATTCTCAGTTTGACTGTTATTGGTGTATAGGAAGTCTACTGGTTATTTTATGTTCGTTAAATATTTTGAGATTTGCTGGGGTTGTTTATCAGCTTAAGAAGTTTTTGAGCCAAAACAATGAGTTTTTTTCTAGATATGGGACCATGACATCTGCCAAATGATATACTTTCACTTCCTCTCTTACTATTTGGATACCCTCCCTCCCTTCCTTCCTTCCTTCCTTCCTTCCTTCCTTCCTTTCTTCCTTCCTTCCCTCCCTCCTTCCCTCCTTTCTCTTTCTCTCTCTCTTTCTTTCTTTCTTTCTTTCTTTCTTTCTTTCTTTCTTTCTTTCTTTCTTTCTTTCTTTCTTTCTTTCTTTCTTTCT
>NW_012101609.1:228819-242385 GCF_000951045.1 Mandrillus leucophaeus
CTTTCTTTCTTTCTTTCTTTCTTTCTTTCTTTCTTTCTTTCTTTCTTTCTTTCTTTCTTTCTTTCTTTCTTTCTTTCTTTCTTTCTTTTTTCCTTATTGTTCTGGCCAGGACTTCCAATACTATGGTGAATAGGAGTGGTGACAGAGGATATCCTTGTCTTGTGCTGGCCTTCCAGACGAGTGCCTCCAGCTTTTGCCCATAATGTTAGCTGTGCATTTGTCATAGATGGTTTTTATTATTTTGAAGTGCATTCCATCAATACCTAGTTCATTGAGAGTTTTTAACATGAAGGGGTGTTGAATTTCATCAAGTCTTGTCTGCATCAATTTACATAATCAAGTGGTTTTTGTCTTTAGTTCTGATTATGTGATGAATCCCATTTATTGATTTGTGTATGTTTAACCAACCTTGCATCTCGGGGAAAAAAAAAGCCCACTTGATTGTGATGGATTAGCTTTTTTATGTGTTGCTGAATTTGATTAGCCAATATATTTTTTTTTTATTTTGAGAATTTTTGCATCATGTTAAACAAGGATATTAGACTAAAGTTTGCTTTTTTTTTTTTTCCTTTGGGGCATGGGGGTGGAATCAGTCTCTGCCTGGTTTACTATGAGAATGATGCTGGACTCATAGAATAAGTTAGGGAAGAGTCCCTCCTTCTTAATATTTTTGAAACAGTTTTAGTAGGAATGTTACCATTTCTTCTTTGTACATGTGTAGAATGCAGCTAAAAATTCATCTGGTCCTGGCCTTTTTTTGGTCGCTAGTCTATTTATTACTGATTCAATTTTGAAGCTTGTTATTGATATGTTCAGGGAATTAATTTCTTCCTGGCTTAGTCTCAGAAAAGTATATGTGAATAGGAATTTATTCGTGTCTTCGAGATTTTCTAGTTTGTGTTCATAGAGGTGTTCATAATATTCTCTGATGATTATTTGTATTTCTGTGGGTTCAGTGGTAATATTCTCTTTGTCATTTCTAATTGTGGTTATTTGGATCTTCTATCTTTTATTCTTTATTAGTCTAGCTATCAGTATATTTTATTAATTATTTTATAAATACCAACTCTTAGATTCATTGATCTATTAAATATTTTTTTTTTATGTCTCAATCTCTTTCAGTTCAGTACAGATTTGGGTTATTTCTTGTCTTCTGGCCTTGGCACTGAGTTTCTCTTGGTTCTCTAATTCTTTTAGTTATGAGGTTAGGTTGTTAAACTGAGATCTCTTTAACATTTTGCTGTGGGAATTTAGTGTTATATATTTCTCTCTTAACATTGCCTTACCTATTTCACAGAGATTCTGGTATGTTTTATCTTTTATTACTTTCAAATAACTTCCTCATTTCTGCCTTAATTTTATCATTTAACCAGAAGTCATTCAGGAGCAGGTTATTCAATTTACATGTAATTGTATTGTTTTGAGCAAATTTCTTTTGCTTGATTTCTAATTTGATTGTGCTGTGGTCTGAGAGAGTTGCTGTTATGTTAGTTATTTTGCATTTACTGAGCAGTGTTTTATGGTCAATTATGTGATCGATTTTAAAGTTGTGGCATGTGGCAATGAGAAGAATGTATATGCTGCTGTTTTGAGGTGGAGAGTTCTGTAGGTGTCTATCAAATCCATCTGATCCAGTGCTGAGTTAAGGTTCTGAATATCTTCATCAATTTTCTGTCTTTATAATCTGTCTAATACTGCCAGTGTGACATTGAAGTCCTCCATTATTGCTGTTTGGGAGTCTAAGTCTCTTTGAAGGTCTCTAAGAACTTGCATTATGAATCTGGGGGCTCCTGTGTTGAGTGCATATATATTTAGAATAGTTTAGCCTTCTTGTTGACTTGGACCCTTTACCATTGTATTAGTTCATTCTCTCATTGCTATAAAGAAATATTTGAGACTGGGTAATTTATTTAAAGAAAGGTTTAATTGGCTTGTGCTTCCACAGACTGTACAGAAAACATGGCAGCATCAGCTTCTGGGAAGGCCTCTGGAACATTTTACCCATGGCAGAAGGCAAAGCAGGAACAGATATTTTAACATGGCCAGAGCAGCAAAAAAGCCAAGAAGGTGGGATGTGCTATACACTTTAAAACAATCAGATATCACGAGAACTCACTCACTATATGGTACCAAGGGGTAATGGCGCTAAACCATTTAGGAGAACTCTACCCCCATGATCCAATCACCTCCTGCCAGGCCTCTCCTCTAACACTGGAGATTACAATTCCACATGAGATTTGGGCAGGGACACAAACACAAACCATAGCAACTATTATGTAATGCCTTCCTTTGTTGTTTTTGATCCATGTTGGTTTAAAGTCTGTTTTGTCTGAAATTAGTATTGCAATCCCTGCTTTTTTTCTGATTTCCATTTGCTTGTTAGATTTTCTTCATTCTGCTCCTGGCCTCTCCCAAATCTCCTGTCTTTCTAATGTTTCAAAATACAATCATGCCATCCCAAAAGTTACCCAAAGTCTTAACTCATTCCAGCATTAACTCAAAAGCCCACAGTCCAAACTCTTATGCGAGACTAGCAGTGTTGCTTTGGATTATGAGTCTGCAAAATCAAAATGAGTTAGTTCTGTCCAAGATCCAATGAAGGTACAGACACTGGGTAAATTTCCCCACTTTAAAAGGGAGTAATCAGTCAAAACAAAGGGCCTACAGGCCCAATGTAAGTCTGAAATCCAGCAAGAGAGTCAAGATTTAAGCTTTAAATCTTAAAGCTCCAAAATAATCTCATTTCACTCTATATCTCACATCTAGGTCATACTGATGCAATGGGTGGATTCCCAATCTTTGGTCTGCTTTGCCCCTGTGACTTTTCAGGGTTTAGTCCCTTTGGCTGCTCTCATGAGCTGGCATTGAGTGTCTGCAGCTCTTCTAAAATGAAATTGCAAGATGCTAGTCGATCTACCATTCTGGGGTCTGGAGGATGGTGGCCCTCTTCTCACAGATCCACTAGGCAATGCCCCAGTGGGGACTCTGTTTGGGGGCTCCAACCTCATTTTTTCTTCCTCACTTCCTTAGTAGAGGTTCTCCATGAGGGCTATGCTCCTGCAGCAGGCTTCTGCATGGAGATCCAGGCCTTTTCATACATCCTCTGAAATCTAGGCAGAGGCTCCCAAGACTTAATTCTTGCATTTTGTATACTTGCAGGCTTAACACTACACGGAAGCTGCCAAGACTTATAGTTTGCGCTTTCTGAAGCAGTGACCCAAATTGTATCTGGGACCCTTTCAGGAATAGCTGGAACTGGAGCAGCTGAGATGCAGGCACCAGTGTCCTGAGGTTGTGCAGGGCAGTGGGTCCCTTGGCTTGATTCATGAAACCATTCTTCCCTCCTAGGCCTCCAGACCTGTGATCAGAGGGGATGCCACAAAGGTCTTTGAAATGCCTTTCAAGCCTTCCCCACATTGTCTTGAATAGTAACAGTTGACTCCTTTTTACTTGTGCAAATTTCTGCAGCCTGCTTGAATTCTTCCCCCTAAAAATAGGCTCTTCATTTTTACCACATGGCCCAACTGCAAATTTTTCAAACTTTTATGCTCTGATTCCCTTTTAAATATAACTTTCAGTTTTACATCATTTCTTTGCTTATGCATATGAACATAGGTGATTAGAAGAAGCCAGGCCACATCTTGAATGCTTTGCTGCTTAGAAATGTTTTTACACCAGATACCCTAAATCATCATTCTCAAGTTCAAAGTTCCACAGCTCCCTGGGGCTGGGGCACAATGCAGCCAATCTCTTTGCTAACTCATAACAAATGTGACTTTTGCTTTAGTTCCCAATAAGTTCCTCGTCTCCACCTAAGACTTCCTTAACCTAGACTTCATTGTCCATATCACCATCAGCATTTTGGTCACAACCATTCAGTCAGTCTCTAGGAAGTTCTGAATTTTCCTTCATCTTCCTCTCTTCTTCTGAACCCTCCACACTCTTCCAAACGTAGCCAGTATAATGATCCATCCTCACATTGCTATAAAAAAAAATCCGAGACTGTGTAATTTACAAAGAAAAGAGGTTTACTTATCTCACACTTCCATGGGCTGTGTAGGTATCATGTCTAGGAAAGCCTTAGGAAATTTTTAATCATGGCAGAAGGCAAAGGGGAAGCAGGTATGTCTTCACATGGTTGGAGAAGGAGAGAGAGAAGGGGCAGGTGCTACACACTTTTAAGCAACCAGATCTTGTGAGAACTCACTCACTATTATAAGAACAGCAGGAAAGAAATGCACTTCCATGATCCAATCACCTCCCATCAGGCCCCTCTTCCAACATTGGGAATTACAATTTGACATGAGATTTGGGCAGGGACACAAATCTAAACCGTATCAACTGATTGCCTAATTTCAAAGCTGCTTCCACATTTTGAGGCATCTTTATAGCAATGCTCCACTCCTCAGTACCAATTTTCTGTATTAGTTCATTCTCACATTGCTATAAAGAAATACCTGAGCCTGGGTAATTTACTAGAAAAAGAGGTTTAAGTGGCTCACAGCTCCACAGGCTGTACAGGAAGTATTGCAGCAACTGCTTTTGGGGAGACCTCAGGTAGACATTACTCATGGCAGCATTAAAAACAGAAGGCATCTTCACATGGCCAGAGCAGGAGGAGGAGAGAGAAAGGGGAGTTGCTATACACTTTTAAAGAAGCGTATCTTGTGACAATTCACTCACTATACAGTACCAAATGGGGATGGTGCTAAACCATTTATGAGAACTCCACCCCCATGATCCAATAACCTCCTGCCAGGATCCTTTTTCAACATTAGGGATTACAATTCCACATGAGATTTAGGTGGGGATACAGATCCAAACCATATCAACCATTACGGAATGCCCTTCTTTGTCATTTTTTATCTTTTTAGTTGAAAGTCTGTTTTGTCTGAAATAAGAGCTGTAACCCCTGCTTGTTCCTAATTTCCATTTGCTTGGTAGATTTTCCTCCATCCCTTTATTTTCAGACTATGAGTGTCATTGCATGTGAAATGAGTCTTTTGAAGAAAGAATTCCATTGGTTCTTGCTGTTTTATCCACCTTGCTACTCTGTGCCTTTTAACTGGGGCGGTTAACCTATTTACATTTAAGGTTAGCATTGGTATGTGTGAATCTGATCCTGTCATCATGATGTTTGTTAATTATTATGCAGACTTGTTTGTGTGATTATTTTTTAGTATCATTGATCTGTATACTTAAATGTCTTTTTGTAATGGCTGGTAATGGTCTTTTTCCATATTTAATGTTTCCTTTATGAGATTTTGTAAGGTAGTTCTGTTGGTAACAAATTCCCACTGCATTTGCTTATGCAAAAATCATATTTCTCCTCTGCTTATGAAGCTTAGTTTGGTTGAATATGAAATCCTGGGCTCGAATTTCTTTTTTTTTTTTTCTTTTTTTTTAAGAATGTTGAATATTGGCCGCCAATCTCTTCTGGCTTATAGAGTTTCTGCTGAGAGGTCCACTGTTAGTCTGATGAGCTTTCCTTTGTAGGTGACCTGAATTTTCTCTTTAACTGCTTCTAACAGTTTTCTTTCATTTTGACCTTAGAGGGTCTGATGATTGTGTGTCTTGGGAATGATCTTTTGGTGAGGTATCTTACTGGAATTCTCCGCATTTCCTGAATATGAATGTTGGCCTCTCTAGCTAGGTTGTATAAGTTCTCATGGATGATATCCTGAAATATGTATTCCAAGTTGCTTACACTCTCCCCATCTCTTTCAAGGAAACCAATGCATCATAGATTTGGTCTCTTTACATAATCTCATATTTTTCAGAGTTTTTGCTTGTTTCTTTGAATTATTTTTTCTCCATTATTGTCTCAGTGTCTTATCTCAGAGCCAGTCATCAGGCTCTGAGATTCTTTCTTCTGCTGTGTCTGTTCTGCTATTAATACTTATCTTTGCATTATGAAATTATTACAGTGTGTTTTTTAGGTTTTTCAGGTCAGTTATGCCATTTTTTACACTGGATATTTTATCTGTCAGCTCCTGCATCATTTTATGATTTTTAGTTTCCTTGGATTAGCTTTAAACGTACTCCTGCATCTCAACGATGCTATCCATATTCTGAATTTTATTTCTGTCATTTTAGCCCTCTCAGTCTGGTTCGGAAGACTTGGTGGAGAGGTAGTGCTGTTGCTTGAAGGAAAGAAAGCACTCTGGCTCTGGCTTTTTACATTTTCAGAGTTCTTGCATTAGCTGTTTTCTCATGTTTGTGGGCTTATGTTTCTTCAGTGCTTGATGTTTCTGACTTTTGGATGGATTTTATTTCTTTTATCTTATTTGATGACCTTGAGGATTTGATCTTGGTAAAAGGTGGATTCAGACAACTGGCTTTATTAATGGTAGATTTTAGGGGGCCAGCACTCAGCTCCCAACTCCTGGACTCAGTACTGTAACTATGGGGGACTTTTATGAGGCTCTGACTTTTTGATTTGGCTCCTCCAGGTTAGGAATTCACTGTGCTGGGGGTGGGAATGGGGCGGGGGCAGAGGTTGCTCCCAGACCACTCTGCACTACCTTTTAACATGTGGTGTCAGCCAAAGCATTTCATAGTGCTGTGACAGCAGGATTTCTCCTCATTTGCGCATGCCAGCAGCCCCCAGCAGTGGCAGTGCAACTGGTTGCGTACTCATTGGCTGCGGGAGGGTGGTAGCGCCTGCTGGGCTGCCTGTCTTAGTGTGGGAGTTCACCACAATGTTGGGGAAAATGTAGCTGGGGGGGCGGTTACGCGGGGCCTCTGCTGGTGACTGTGTGTGCAGTCACAGTGGTAGTGGTGTTTGCACGGGGCGGGGCACTGGTGGGCCCCGGTTTGTGTGCGCTCTCTGTGTGTTGCAGTCAGGGGTGGTTACTGAGGGCAGGGGAGGGTCCGCTCTTCCTACCTAGTTTCACTTTTGCGGCACTGTTGATGCAAGGGTGAAGCACTGGTGGGTGTGGGGCTGGCTGGGGCTGTGCCCATCAAGGCTCTGCCTGCGATGATGGTTGGCAAGGAGAGGAAGGGGTGAACTGCGCTCTCGCTGCAGCAGTGGCAGGGCAGGGTGCATGCACACACGTGCACTGGCAGGGCAAGAAGGGCATGCACATGCCAGCAAAGCAATATGGGCATTACTGGGGGCTGGCTGCAGTTGCAGTATGGGTGACGAGTAGGTAGGCTGGCGTGCGGCAGTGGGGGCCACCGCACTTGAGCTCTCTGCCGGTAAGTCATGGTCCGCCAGCGCAGGAGGCATTACTTGAGTTCCCACGGCACTTGAGGCTGTCCTGCAAGCCTAGCAGCCAGGCTGGGGCCCCAGGAGAAGCCAACAGACCAAGGGGTGCTGAGATTGGACCAGCTCCGTCTGATGGGCAAGACCACCCTGCAGAATTCAGCCCCAACAATTCCCCTGGGGCTAAAGTCCTCTATGCGAGCAGGTGGAGCCTAGGAGGATAGCTGACCGTGTCCCTGTTCAGCTACACATGCTCCCGCATCAGATTCTCTAGGCTCCACATCAGCTGGTTTGCTGCCCCCTACCACTTCTCTAAGCACCTCTGCCCGCCACCTCTAGTGTCAGGTGGCCGAGGGATTTCCTTCTGCTGGGATTCCAGAGGCCCATGGCGAGAGCAGGTTGCTTTTTGCCAGTAAAACTCATCCATTCCCCCAAGTCATTGGGGGCCAGGAATGAGTCCTGGTGTGCGATCATGCCCTGGAGAGTTCCCAGCATTCTCCCCCTTCAGCCTAGCTTCTGTGTCTTCCCTCCATGTACTCTAGGTGCTTTCCTTCTGAAGATCTGTTAGGAATGCACCAGTCATCATCTCGGTCCCTCGGTGGCAGCTGTTCCACCTGGCTGCGTGTAGTAAGCCATCTTGCCCTCCCTCCCCAGCCGTGTCTGAAATATATTTTTTCTTATTGTTGACTTTGTCCTTTAATTTTACAGGACTGGGAATAACTGGTTTCTCAAACCAACTGAACTCTCTCTTAATAAATTGCTAATTTAGTCCTTCTCATTTTGCTTTCAGTAACAACATAAGAACACTAAATTCAGTTATTTTTTGCCCAGAGCTAAGTTGTAGTTTCACTCCATCAGCCATAAGATAAAGGCATGCTGTTGACTTAATTACTCATTTTACTCCTGCAGACTCATAATTCTTCTTATTCCACCAAAAAGCTCAATTTTCAGAGAGCTTCATGGCTTCTTTGTTCTTTCTATTGCTTCTCTCAAGCTTTCAGATGTAAAAATGATGTTTGTTTTTAAGTCTGGATTATGGCAAAGTCTTTGGGGGAAGCTGGCTTAGCAAATATTGTAAGAACCACATAAGTATACTTTGGGAGTCAAACATTCATATAAAAAAGAATAAATTTCAGGTTCAGAGTAAATGAACAGCTAATGCATGTCATAATATTCTAACTACTAATGATTCCTCTGTGTAGACATCCATAAAATGAAGTTCTTGAATTTTACTTAGTCATAAATTGTTAATGAAGGCCATGGAATCTATTTCCACTTTCTACATGCAAGTTAGATATTGGCAAATTGTTTCTCACTTTTTCATTTCATTTGTACATTTTAATTTGCTTTAAAATAGAGATTGAAATTTTATATCACTTTAGATAAAATTCTAGATGGTTTCTTAGCAGTCTAGCTGTAGTCTTTTGGGGATTCAGGTTTTCTATTTACTAATATATCACATTAATCCACATACCTGAATTAATTAAACAATCATTTTTGTTTACTAATAGGGCTTGGACACCCAGAGCAAACTGAACACAAACTGTTTTAAGTTACAAGCACTAGAGCTCAAATAATTTTTAACAGATATCATCTTTGTCCATCTTCAGTTATGTTTCTTTTATTAGTTGATTTATTTCATCAGAGAGATAGAATTCACAGGTGGAAAGTGCACTTTGTTTTTAATGCAGTAATTTTTATTTTATTTATGGGTTTTTTATTTATTCATTAGTATTCCTCATTTCCATAGTCATCATAATAAAGAAAAAATAATCATTAACAAAGCAGTCTTTTCAACTCACACAAGGGACAAAGAACAGCATCAAAGAACGGAAGCCTAGGAATAGCCCTTGGTTAAAGCAGAGTGTCATTCCTTGAGAGATCTGAGAATTTGTGAGCAGGCAAGGTGCACATCTTTTTGCCACAATCAGTTGCCCTATTATAGTAGCAATTTTTTTTTTCTCTTTTTTGAGACGGAGTCTTGCTCTGTAACCCGGGCTGGAGTGCAGTGGCCGGATCTCAGCTCACTGCAAGCTCCGCCTCCCTGGTTACGCCATTCTCCTGCCTCAGCCTCCGGAGTAGCTGGGACTACAGGCGCCCGCCACCTTGCCCAGCTAGTTTTTTTGTATTTTTAGTAGAGACGAGGTTTCACCTAGTACAGGTGTTAGCCAGGATGGTCTCGATCTCCTGACCTCGTGATCCGCCTGTCTCGGCCTCCCAAAGTGCTGGGATTACAGGCTTGAGCCACCGCGCCCGGCCCTATAGTAGCATTTCTTAACAGTGGAAAATTGCTTCTGCCTATTATCATACTCACCAAATCCCTTAGCTTGTCTACCATTTTGTTCACTGATTAATTTTCTTCTAAGAGAAGAGACATGACTCTAAGTAGGTTAGGTAAAATTCACTACTTCATATTTTTTCTAAGAAGCAAATATATGAAGCTTTTAGTCAGGTATGTAGTCGTCACAGGCTGGGTATTAGTAAGACGTTCAAGGCCATCATTTCTCATCCAAATAAGATTTTTTTTCAGAAAAAAAGTGTTATTACTTCTATTAATACTATTACAAAAGCAATAATTATAAACTGTAACTGTCCAGGAAAACCAGGGCTATAGCTGCTTAGAAATAGAAGAGTGTGAAAACCAATGTCCAAGTGTGAAGTAAATTTCAAAACATGTTTGAATTACAGGTAAAAATGAAAGTAAGATATCAGCCTCAAAGAAAGATGATGGTAAATAGATCTGTAATGAAAATACCAAACTTACACGTTCAGTTTAAAAGGCACCCTGGATTACTAAACACACATATCATGATCCTTGAGTTAACAGTAGATAGGCCAAGCCAAAAAATGACTTTGAAAAATTTGTGACATTTACTTATATTCATTCAGATTTTAAAATTTGGTATTTTAATATGCCACTAAACATAGAAAATGACCAAGAAGAGTGAAATTCTTTACCCATGTACAACGTTCTCTTGTTGTATGGTGAACAATCCAGCAGAGGGAGCACACAATAGTAAATGATGAAATACTAGAAGAGCTAGACCTCTACAGATGTCCATAATAATATGGATATATAAATCATAGAGTTAACCTGTGACTTAAATGTTTTCTTTCACTTCATGAAAAAATTACTATGGAGGCATGTTCCTTTCTAAAACAAATTATGTCTCTTTTTGTTTTCAGTAAGATTTTTTTCTGTGTGTATGACATTGAATGGTGTCTCCAATTTCTCCACAAAGAAAATTCTCTGTGATGTCTCAGAAAGAAGAAAGGAAGGAATGTTTGTATGTGCACTTCTGCATCTAGAATGCCAGTATTTTTCTTGCTATTGTTTCCATTTAAAATTTTGAGGACACATTATGTTTACGAAATATTTTGTCTTCTCAGTCTTTACAATGCATAACTAATATGCTAAGTACTAAAGACTCTATATATTAGTCTTGAAGAATAATGACAACACAATATTCCATTTATTTTGGAAAGATTACATTTGGTTTTATGGATTTTGGTATATAATTATACTGCAAAGATAATTCCGACTAGGACTACACCCAAAGATAATATTATACCCAAAGATATATTATGCCCAAAGATAGTACTAAAATAGTGTTTATACCCAAAGATAGTACCAACTGGTGAAGATCAGACCAAAGCAACAGAACAAACAGTTCATGATTGATTTCAGGATTGACTGAACCAAATGAATATGGCACAATATGTTTTTGGTAAATATAAAATGTCTTTGCTCTTTAGTTCACTAAGGTAAACATATATTATTTAAAACAGAAAGTGAGTCGCCAATGTCCAGTATATGTTTACTTACTAGTTTTTGTTTTCCAAATTAAAAAAAGTTGTATTGCTTTTTATAACTTGTATAAAATTTACAAATGCAAAAAATTATAATTATACTTATTCAAAAATAAATGCTACTATTATTTTCTTAATGTTTTATTTTTAATTTTGGGGAGTACATAGTAGGTGTATGTATTTATTGGGTACATGAGATATTTGAATACATACAATGCATAATAATCATATTGGTGTAGATAGAAAATCCACAGCCAAAAACATTTATTCTTTGTGTTACAAATAGTCCAATTATACTCTTTTAGTTATTTTAAAATGTACAAGGTATTATTGACTATAGTCACCCTGTTGTGCTATAAAATGCAGGAGCTCATTCTTTTTTTCTAACTAACTAACTAACTAACTAACTAACTAACTAACTAACTAACTATATGTATTTTGCTCCAGTAACTATCTACACTTTCACCACCCCTCCCAGCCTCTCGTAACCATCCTTCTACTCTCTATGTCCATGAGTTCAATTGTTTTAATTTTTAGCTCTAACAAATAAGTGAGAACATGAAAAGTTTATCCTTCTGTGCCTGTCATATTTCACTAAACAAAATGACCTTCAGTTCCATTTATGCTATTGTAAATGTCAGAATTTAATTTTTTTTTATGGCTGATTATCACTCCATTGTGTATATGTACCACATTTTCTTCATTCATTCATCTGTTGATAAACACTTAGGTTGCTTTCAAATGTTGGCTATTGTAAATAGTGTTGTAAAAAACATAGGAGTGCAGATATACCTTTGATATATCGACTTCCCTTTTTGGGGGAATATATTTAGCAGTGGGATTGCTGCATCATATAGCATGTGTATTTTTAGGTTTTTTGAGGAATCTCCAAGCTGTTCTTCATAGTGGTTGTATTAATGTACATTCTCATCAATAGCATACAGTTTTCTCTTTTATCCACATCCTAACAAGCATTTGTTATTTCCAGTATTTTGGATAAAAGCCATTTTAGGCCAGGCGCGGTGGCTCACGCCTGTAATCCCAGCACTTTGGGAGGCCAAGGTGGGTGTATCATCCGAGGTCAGGAGTTCGAGACCACCTGACCAACGTGGAGAAACCCTGTAGCTACTAAAAGTACAAAATTAGCCGGGCATGGTGGTACATGCCTTTAATCCCATAGGGAGTCTGAGGCAGGAGATTCGCTTGAACCTGGGAGGTGGAGGTTGCAGTGAACCGAGATCGTGCCCTTGCACTCCAGCCTGGGCAACAAGAGTGAAACTCTGTCTCAAAAAAGAAAAGAAAATGAAAAAGCCATTTTAACTGGAAGAAATGATATCTCATTGTAGTTTTGATTTGCATTACTCCGATGATCAATGATGTTTAACACCTTTCCATTTACCTGTTTGTCATTTGTATATCTTCTTTTGAGAAATGCCTATGCAGATTTTTGGCCCATTTGTTAATTGGATTATTAGATGCTTTCCTAGCTTTCCTATTGAATTGTTTAAGCATTTTATATTTTCTGGCTATTAATCCCTTGTCAGATGGATAGTTTACAGATAATTTTGCCTATTCTGTGAATTGTGTCTTCCTTTTTTTTTTTTTTTTTTTTCTTACCGTTTCCTTTGTTGTGGAGAAGCTTCTTAACTTAATGCGATCCCCTTTGTCCATTTTTGCTTTGGATGTCTGTGCTTGTGGGGGTACTAGCCAAGAAATCCTAGCCCAGTCTAATGTCCTGGAGAGTTTTCTAAAGTTTTATTCCAGTTGTTTCATAGTTTTCATGAAGTCTTTAACGCAGTTTGATTTGATCTCCTTATAAGGAAAGAGATATTGGTCTAGTTTTATTCTTCTGCATATGGATATTT
This sequence comes from Mandrillus leucophaeus, assembly GCF_000951045.1. NCBI lineage: Eukaryota > Metazoa > Chordata > Mammalia > Primates > Cercopithecidae > Mandrillus > Mandrillus leucophaeus. The sequence continues at coordinate 241,702 of NW_012101609.1, forward strand.
TGTTGTCCCAGCACAATTTATTGAATAAATTGTTGTTTTCCCCATGTATGTTCTTGGAATGTTTATTGAAAATGAGTTCACTGTGGATGTATGAGTTTGTTTTGGGGTTCTCTATTCAGTTACATTGCTCTGTGTGTCTGTTCTTATGCCAGTACCCTGCTGTTTTGGTTATTATAGCTGTGTCATATAATTTGAAGTCAGGCAATGTGATTCTTCAGTTCTGTTGTTATTGTCCAAACTAGCTTTGGCTATTCTGGGTCTTTTGTGGTTCTGTATAAATTTTAGGATTTTTTTTTTTCTGTTTCTGTGAAGAATAAGAGTATTTTGAGAGGCATTATATTGAATCAGTAGATTGCTTTTTGTAGTGTGAACATTTTAATAATATTGATTTTTCTAATACATGAATGTGAAATGCTTTTTCATTTTTAGGTCTCCTCTTTAATTTCTTTTAGCAAAGTTTTACAGTTTTTATTCTAAAGATCTTTCACTTAAGCAATTTTTTTAAATTTATTTTTTATTATTATTATACTTTAAGTTCTAGGGTACATGTGCATAACGTGCAGGTTTGTTACATATGTATACTTGTGTCATGTTGCTGTGCTGCACCCATCAACTCATCAGCACCCATCAACTCGTCATTTACATCAGGTATAACTCCCAATGCAATCCCTCCCCCCTCCCCCC
>NW_012101609.1:248241-249422 GCF_000951045.1 Mandrillus leucophaeus
AGGGGGGAGGGGGGAGGGATTGCATTGGGAGTTATACCTGATGTAAATGACGAGTTGATGGGTGCTGACGAGTTGAATGGTGCAGCACAGCAACATGGCACAAGTATACATATGTAACAAACCTGCACATTATGCACATGTACCCTAGAACTTAAAGTATAATAATAATTATTTAAAAAAACGAAAAAAAAAAAGATCAAGTTTACAAAAGGCTGACATTCCAATTTGTCTTAGCTTTTCTGATTCACAAATTCTATTTCGCATGGTCTAAGGAAACCAGGAGAAATTTCGTCTAAATTCTTAGACTTATATCTTCATTTTCATTTTCTTCTTTGTTCCTCCCCTGCACTTTAAAAATATGCATTATGGTAGGCAACTAGTTTTAAATGAAAGACTGGGTAAAAATTTCAAATAATTTTCTTTTCTATGAGTAAGCATAGAATTCTCATATTACTTTAGGAATAACAAAATGGAAAGAGGCATTGAAACTTCCTATTTCTTTTTCTCTTAGAAAGGACAAAGAGTTCTGTTTTGTTTGTTTTGCAGAACCACATAGTGAGGCTTCAGTAAGAAAATTTTAAAAATATGTAATTTTGGGGGGGTGGAGCAATATGGCCGAATAGGAACAGCTCCAGTCTCCAACTTCCAGCGCAAGCGACACAGAAGACAGGTGATTTCTGCATTTTCAACTGAGGTACTGGGTTTATCTCACTAGGGAGTGCGGGACAATCAGTGCTGGTCAGCTGCTGCAACCCGACCAGTGAGAGCTGAAGCAGCGCGAGGCATCGCCTCACCTGGGAAGTGCAAGGGGGAAGAGAATCCCTTTTCCTAGCCAGGGGAACTGAGACACACAACACCTGGAAAATCGGGTAACTCCCACCCCAATACTGCGCTTTAAGCAAACGGGCACACCAGGAGATTATATCCCACACCTGGCCGAGAGGGTCCCATGCCCAGGGAGCCTCCCTTATTGCTAGCACAGCAGTCTGCAATCTCTAGGCAAGGCAGCAGCGAGGCTGGGGGAGGGGCGCCCGCCATTGCTGAGGCTTAAGTAGGTAAACAAAGCGGCTGGGAAGCTCAAGCTCAAACTGGGTGGAGCTCACAGCAGCTCAAGGAAATCTGCCTGTCTCTGTAGACTCCACCTCTGGGGACAGGGCACAGTAAACAACAACAAAAGCCAA
>NW_012101609.1:250927-264170 GCF_000951045.1 Mandrillus leucophaeus
CAAAATAACCAGTTAATATCATAATGGCAGGATCAAGTTCACACATAACAATATTAACCTTAAATGTAAATGGACTAAATGCTCCAATTAAAAGGCAAATTCTTAAATATTTAATTTTATTAGTAGCTATTGTAAGTAGGATTTTTAAAATTTCATTTTCAGATTTCTTGCTGTTGGCAAATACAATGGTATTAATTTGTGTGTTGATTTTGTATTCTGTAACTAAATTGAATTTGTTTATCAGTTATAATAGTTTTTGGGTGGAGTCTTTAGGTTTTTCCAAATATAATATTATATCATCTGCAAACAAAGATAACTTGATTTCTTCCTCTCCAATTTGAATGCCATTTTCCTCTTCCTTCCTTCCTTCTTTTCTTTCTCTTATTTGATTGTTCTAGCTAGAACTTCCAAAATGTTTAATAACAGTGATGAAAATGGGCTTTTTCATCATATGATTTATCCTTCATTCTGTTGATAAGATGTATAGCATTGATTGATCTGCATTTTTTTTTGTTTTGGTCATATTACATATCTTACAGAACAGGCTTTCAGTTTTTCCTCACTGAGTATGATACTAGTTGTGGGTTTGTTGTATGTGGCTTTTGTTGTGTTGAGGTTTGTTTCTTCCGTCCATGTGTTTTGAGGGTTTTTGTCATAAAAGGATTTTGAATTTTATCAAATGCTTTTGCAGCATCAGTTGAAATGACCATATAACTTCTTCCTTCATTCTGTTGATATGATGCATCACATTGATTCATCTGCATATGTTAAACTATACTTGCATCCCTGGGACAAATCCCATGTAGTCATGATGAATGATATTTTTAATGTGTTGTTGAAATTGGTTTGCTAGGGTTTTGTTGAGGATATTTGCATTAATATTTTTCAGTGATATTGACCTACAGTTTTCTTTTTAAAATGGATCTTTGGTTTTTATGTCAGGGTAATTCTAGATTCACAAAATTAGTTTGAAAATATTTCCTCCTCCTCCAGTTTTTGGGGTAGTTTAAGTAAGATTGGTATTACTTCCTTTTAAATATTTGGTAAAATTCTTCAGTGAAGCCACTGGGTCCTGGGGTTTTTCTTTACTGGGATACTTTCTATTATGACTTTGATCTAGGTACTTGTTTTTGGTCTGACCAGGTCTTGGATTTCTTCATGGATCAATCTTGGTAGGTTTTATGTGTCTAGCGCTTATCCATTGCTCCTAGGTTTTTCAATTTATTGCTGTATATTCGTTCAGATTACCCTCTAATGATTTTTTTGAATTCCCGCAGTATTGGTTGCAATGTCTCCTTTTTCATCTCAGATTTTATTTATTTTAGTCCTTTTTAAAATTTATTTTCCTGGTTAGCCTGCATTAAGATTTGTCATTGTGCATTTTTTCAAACAATATTTACTTAACTATATGAGTGCCTAATATCCTATCAACATATTTAACTTAATAAATCATATGACTTTCTTTGTATTTTCAACTATCAAAATGACATATAATGATACTTTAGGCAATATACCTAAGAAGTGTTTCACATATTAAGGTATCTATTTTGCAGTATGTACTATACAAGTTAAGGCATTATTAGCTTTCCTAACAAACTCTGAACAAAACACAATAGAAATTTATTTCTCACTTGCAGAAATACCAAATCGGGAGGTAAACTACAAACATGGTGATTTAGGGACATAGGCTCTTTCCATTTTGTGGCTTAGCCACTTTCAAAACATGTTTTTAAGTTTTCTCCATTCAGCAAGCAAGTGGGAAAAGGGAGGGAGACTGTGCAGGAGAGTCTATCTTTTTGTATAAACATAAATTTTCATTCCCCTGGAAAAAAGTGTGTAGAATTGCAATTGCTGGGTCAAATGGTAGTTATTTGTTTAGTTGTATAAGAAAATGTGAATGAAGTTTTTATGAGTCAGGTCTCAAAATGGTGTGCTTCAAATTCTGCCTACATTCTATGGATGAGAAATAGAGTTAATAGTCTCTCCTAACTGAAACGGGGTTTGGGAAATATATTCTACTTGCCTAGGAGAAAGAGAAACAGATTTTAATGAACACATAGCAATATTGCTATCCATAGTATGAGCTTCTTTCATTTAGCTTGCTAAAATCTGTGTTTACCTTCATTTGGCCAAAACTCATAACTGCAGTCAGAATAAAAACTTAGTTGGAAGAGTCAGAGGGAAAAGAAATTAATTTTTTTTCTAGGTAATTTTGTCTACCCCTGATGTTATTTTTTCTCATGTATATATGGCACTGGCAGCTATTACTCTAGAAACAAAAAATCTTGAGGCAGGATATCAAAATATAATTGCATTCTTTATTTCTTTGGGTAAAGAATGCAAAACTGATTTAGCAAAATTTTAAAAAATTCAGTGTATTATGTTAAAATAAAATAGCTCTATGAAACGTCTTATTCTGTTTTGGGTTGCTATAAAGAAATACTTGACACTGGGTAATTTATCAAGAAAAGAGGTTTAATTAGTTCATGGTTCTGCAGGCTGAGAAGTTGAAGGGGCTAGCTCTGGTTTCTGTTGAGGGCTTTTGTGCTGCATCACAATATGGCAGAGAAGGTAGAAAAAGATGCAGACACATGTGAAGAGTGGAAACACTGAGGGGCATCCTGACTTTATAGCAACCCACTCTCCTGGAAACTAATTCATTTCCGTAAGAATGAATCTAGTCTCTTGAGTGTAACAGCTCACTCACTGATACTAGAACAGCACCAAGTCATTCACAGGGGATCCACTTCCATTACCCAAATACCTCCCAACAGGCTTCACCTCTCAACACTGCTACACTGGGGGGCAAATTTCCACATAAATTTTGGTGGGCACAAATAAACCTGTATCCAAAACATAGCAGAGGATATGATATAAAATAAATTGCTTTACCCTGCCCATGCCCTTCCACATTGAAGTAATTATTTTGTGCTATGTAATGCAACCCAAAATTGACTTTGCTTAAGTGTTATTCTTTGAAAGAAGACAATCAATTTTTTATTTTTACAAGTAACTCAAATAATAGGAATATAAAAGTAACCCTTGAGGGGACTTGCTGAACTGCCTGCCCATGCCCACATTAAGACAATTTTACCTTATCTCTGGGAGGGTAATTTCTGGATTAATGATTTTTAGTAGTTTTAATCACTTGATCAAAATTTGATGATTTTGGTTTTCATAAATGGGTAACATCACTTTCTCTCCCACTTTCCTGTTTACTTAGCTTATGCTATGAAGTCACGTCTGATATTGAAAAAAGGACTGTGTTTCAAATAAAAACCATTACAAATATTACAGCATGTATTTTTTGAACAAATACTTTGTTCCAGCTACTGCCCTAAATATTTTATGTGCATTATCTCATAAAATTCCCACTATAATCTATAAAGTAGATAATATTATTTTTTACGTATTAAAGAATAAATACCTGGGACTTAGATAAGTTGCACTAGGCAAGATAGCACATACATCAAAGTTTGCAACTTGGACATAGGTCTTTGTAACTCCCTATCTCAGGTTATTAACCATAATGAAATTTTGTATCTCTCCTACTGTGGGTTTACCCCTTGGGCAAATGATGTGAACCTCTGTACAATCTTAGTTATTGTTCAATAAATGAAAAGGGGTGTGCAAGCATCTACTTGAGATTCTGCATTCAATTCTATTGTATATATATGCTCTGAAGTCGATTGCAGAGTAATAAGGAAGTTGTATATTAAATTTTTTGAGGAACATCCACACTGGTTCCCATACTGACTGCACAATTTTGTATTCCAACAAACAGTGCAAAACAAATAAACAAACAAACAAAAAACAAACAAAAAAACCCCACAAATTTTCCACATCTTCACCATGAGTTGTTATTATATTATTTGCTCTTACAATTGCCATCATGACTGTAAGTTGATATCTTATTGTGCTCTTGATTTGCATTTCCCTCAAGGATTAGTGATTTTGAGCATCTCCTCATGTGATCATTGAACACATATATATATTCTTTGGAGAAACATCTACTCATTCATTTGATCATTTTTAAATTTGGTTGTTTGCATTTTTCTTGTTGAATTGGAGGAGTTGTTTATATATTCTGTAAAATCCATTAAAAATGTATTATTTACAAATATTTTCTGACATTCTATAGGTTGCCTTTTTACTCTGTTGGTTGTGTCTTTTGATGCACAGAAGTTTTTAAATTTTGAAGTGTTCCTATTAACCTCTTTTTACTTTTAAACTTTTTAAAATTTTATGTGTACATAGAAGGTGTAAATATTCATGAGGTACATGAGATACTTTGATACTGGCATAAAATGCACAATAAACACATCAATGTAAATGAGGTGTCCATTACCTCAAGTGTTTATCATTTTGCAATGTTGCAAACATTTTAACATACACTTTTGGTTATTTTTAAATGTATAATAAATTATTATTCACTATAATTACTCTGTTGTGCTATAAAATACTAGTTCTCATTTGTTCTATCTAACTATATTTTTTGTACCTACTAACCATCCCCACTCCCCACCGTACCCTTACCAACCTAGGGTAACCCAGTTTCTTTACTTTTGTTGTTTGTGCTTTAGGTGTCATGTCCAAGAAATCATTGAAAATTCAATGTGATAAAGTTTTTCCTCTGCATTTCTTTCTAAAAGGTGTATAATTTTAGCTTTTACATTAAGTCTTTCACCATTTGAGTTCATTTTTTGTAAGTCGTGTAAGTTAAGGGTCCAACTTCATTCTTTTCCATGTGGATATTCAGTACTCTTAACACAATTTACTGAAAAGGTTTTCCTTCCCTCATTTGAATGGCCTTGGCACCTTTGTCAAAAATGATTTGACCATATATGTGCGTATATATTTCTGGGTTCTCAATTCAATTCTATTACAGTGGATTGTAGGTCTGTCATTATGTCATTAACATGCTAGTTTGATTACCATAGTTATACAGTAAGTTTTGAAATCAGGAAATGTGAGAACTCCAATTTTGCTCTCTTTTCTCAAGACCATTTTGGTAATTTTGAGTCCTTTGAAATACCATACAAATTTTAGGATAGATTTTACTATTTTTGCAAAAAAAAAAAAAAATTAATAGGATCATATAGGAATCACACTGAATTTGTAAATTGTTTTGGGAAATATTGACATATTTTTATTTTTATTTTATTTTAGATTCAGGGAGGTATAAGTGCTTGCTTTTGCATACTAGTGAAGACTGGGCTTCTAGTGTACCCAATACCTAAATAGCAAACATTGTGCCTGATTTTTCAACTGTCTCTTCATTCCCATCTTCTACTCTTTTGGAGTTAGCAGTGTCTATTATTTCCATCTTTATAATCATATGAACCTGTTGCTTAGCTATGACTTTTAAGTGAGAATATTGTGATATTTGATTGTCTTTTTCTGAGTCAGTTCACTTAAGATAATCGTCCCCAGCTCCATCCACGTTGCTGTCAAGGGAATACATTCATTATTTTTATGGCTGTATGGTAGACCATGGTGTATTTTCTTTATCCAGTCAACCACTGATGGACAGTTAAGTTGGTTTCATGACTTTGCTATTATGAATAGTGCTGCAATGAACATATGAATACAGGTGCCTGTTTTATATAACCATTTGTTTTCCTTTGGGTATATATCCAGTAAAGGGATTGCTGGGTTAAAAAACAGTTCTATTTTTAGTTCTTTGAGAAATCTCCATACGGTTTTACATGGAGGTTGAATAAACTTACATTCCCAACAAAAATGTGTAAGCATTCCACTTTCTCCACAAATATGCCAACATCTGATGTTTTCTTTTCCTTGTTTTACTTTTTAACAATAGCAATTCTGACCAGTGTGAGATGATATCACATTGTGTTTTATTTAAATTACTATTATATTATTATTAGGGTTTTAATTTGCATTTCTCTGATGATTAATAATGTTGAGCATTTTCTCAACATGATTAATGTGTTAAAATACAAGTGTTTATTGACCACTTGTATTTTTTCCTTTAAGAAATGTCTGTTCATGTTCTTTGCCTAGCTTTTAATGGAGATGTTTGTTTGTTTTTTCTCTTTGAGTTGTTGATTTTCTTGTAGATTCTGGATATTAGTCCTTTGTCACATAAATAATTTGCAAATATTTTCTCCCATTCTGTAGGTTATCTGTTTACTCTGTTGATTATTTATTTTGCTGTGCAAAGGCATTTTGGTTTAATTAAGTCCCATTTGTCTAACTTTGTTTTGGTTGCACTTGCCTTTGAGTTCTTCATCATAAATGGTTTGCCTTGGCCAATGACCAGGAAAATTTTCTCTAGATTTTCTTCCAGGATTTTTGTAGTTCCATGTTTTTCATTTAAGTCTTTAATCCATCTTGAGATCTTGAGTTGATTTCTGTATATGGTGAGAGATTGGGGTCCAGTTTCATTCTTTCGCACATAGCTAGCCAATTTTCCCAGCAGCATTTATTGAATAAGGTGTCCTTTTTCCATTTTTTATTTCTGGCAACTTTGTTGAAGATCAATTGGTTGTAGTATGTGGCTTTATTTCTGGGTTCCCTATTTTGTTCTCTTTACCTATGTGTCTATTTATGCTCCAGTACCATGCTGTTTTAATTGCTATAGCCTTGTAGTTTAACTTGAAGTCATACAGTGTGATACCTTCGGATTTGTTCTTTTCACCCAGAATTGCCTTGAATAATTTTTTTTTTTTTTGGTTGCTGCTCCATATGAATTTCAGGATTGCATTTTTCTAATTCTGTTAAAAATGATGTTGGTAATTTGATAGGGATTACTTTGAATCTGTAGATTGCTTTGGGCAGTATGCTCATTTTAACAATATTGATTCTTTCAATCCATGAGCATGGGATATTTTCTATGTTTGAATCATCTACAATTTATTTCATCAGTGTTTTAAAGTTCTCTTTGCAGATATCTTTTACCTCATGGCTAAATGTATTCCTAGGCATTTGATTTATTTTTGGTTATTATAAATGGAATTGAGTTATTTATTTGGTTTTCAGTATGTACTTTATTGGTGTACAGAAATGCTACTGTTTTGCACATTGACTTTGTATTTTAAAACTTTAGTGAATTTGCTTATCAAGTCTAAGAGTCTTTTGGGGGAATATTTAGGGTTTTCTAGGAATATAATCATCACCAGCAAAGAGATCATTTGATTTACTCTTTCCCAATTTGAGTACTTTTAATTTATTTCTCTTGCCCAATTACTGTGATTAGGACTTCCAGTATTAGGTCGAGTAGGAGTGGTGAGATTGGACATCCTTGTCTTCTTGCAGTTCTTAGTTAGAATGCTTTTAACTTTTCCCCATTCAGTATAATGTTGGCTGTGGTTTAGTAAGAGATGGCTCTTATTATTTTGAGGTACGTTCTTTTGATGTCTAGTGTGTTCAGGGTTTTTATGATGAAGGGATATATTTTCTCGATTGCTTGTTCTGCATCTGTTGAGATGGTGAATCACACTTATTGATTTGCAGATGTTGAATCATCCTTACATCCCTGTAATAAAACCCACTTGATTGTGATGAATTAACTTTTTTGATGTGCTGTTGGAATCTGTTTGCTAGTACTTTGTTGAGGACTTTCGCATCTATGTCATCAGAGATAATGGCTTGTAGTTTTCTTTTTTGTTTTGTCCTAGCCTGATTTTGGTGTCAGAATGACACTGGTAATACAGTTTCATAGAATGAGTTAGAAAGAAATCCCTTCTCCTCAATTTCTGGAAATAGTTTCAATAAGATTGTTACCAGCTCTTCTTTTTGTGTCTGGTAAAATATGGCTGTGAATCTGTCTAATACCAGGCTTTTTTTGTTTTGTTGAAAAAATTTTATTACTGATTCAGCTTCTTTACTCGTTATTGGCTTGTGTACGATTTTTATTTCCTCCTGGTTCTATCTTGGGAATTGGTATGTTTCCAGGAAATTATCAACTTTTTACAGGTTTTCTAGTTTTAGCACATAGTAGCATTCATAGTAATCCCTGATAATCTTTTGTATTTGTGTCATATCAGTCGTAATGTCCTCTTTCTTATTTCTGATTGTATTTGTTTGCATCTTGCCTCATTATATCTTGGTTAATCTAGTTAGCTGTCTGTCAATTTTGCTTATCCTTAAAAAGAAACGACAACTTTTTCTTTTGTTACTTTCTTGTTTCATTTTTTTTGTCTCCCTCTCATTTAGTTCTGCTCTGACATTTGTGATTTCTTTTCTTCTGTTAGCTTTGGGTTTGCATTGTTCTTGTTCTTCCGTTTCCTTGAAGTTTGATGTTTGGTTGTTAATTTGGGATAGTTGTAATGTGGACATTTAACGGTATAAATTTTTCTCTTAACTCTATTTTTGCTCTATCACATAGTTTTTTTATATGTTTTATCTCTATTTTCATCGTTTTGATTTCTCTTTATTTATGCCTTAATTTTGTCGTTTACTCAAAGGTCATTCAGAAACAAGTTGTTTAGCTTCCATGTACCTGTGTAGCTTTTAGAGTTCCTTTTGGTGTTGCTTTTAAATTTTGTTTCACTGTGTTTGAAGAAGATATTTATTATGATTTTCACTTCAAAATATTTAATAAATCTTCTTTTATGGCCACCATATGGTCGATTTTGGAGAATATTCTATGTGAATGTGAGAAGAGAATATATTCTATTCTCTTTGTATAGAATGCTCTGTAAATGTCTATTATGTTCCTTTGGTCTACAGTTCAGTGTAAGTTTGAGTTTCTTTGTTGCTTTACCACTTTAGTGATCTGTCTACTGGTTTCAGTGGTTCCCTCATTATTACTCTATTGCCATCCATATTTTTTTAGGTCAAGTAGTATTTGTTTTATGAATCTGGGTGCTCCAGTGTTGGGTGTATATATATTTAAGATGGTTAAATCTTCTTGATGTACTGAAGCTTTTATCATTATATAAGGTCCTTCTTTTTTTTCTTTAAACTGCTGTTGGTTTAAGGTCTGTTTTATCAGATATGGGGATGGCTGCTCCTGCTCACTTTTGTTTTCCATTTGCATGACGAATCTTTATTCATCCATTTAATTTAAGTCTGTAGATGTATTTAGCCAGTAGATGTGTCTCTTTTAGGCAACAGATTGTTTTGTGTGTGTGTGTTTGTGTGTGTGTGTGTTTTAATCAAGTTTGTCTATCAGTATCTTTTAAGTGGAGTATTAGGGCCATTTATATTCAAGGTGAATAATATTAATATGTGAGGTTTTGATCTTGTCATATTGTCGTTACCTAGTTGCCTTAGGGTTTCAATTGTGCAATTGTTTCATAGGATATACAAACTTTGTGCTTATATGTCCTTTTATAATTGTGATTGTTGTTGGTTCATCTCCATGTTTAGAACTCCTTTGAGCTTTTCTTGGAGGAACAGTCTAGTGGTAATAAATTCCCTTAGTGATTGTTTTTCTGGGAAATACTATTTCCCCTTCATTTTTGAAGCTTAGTTTGACAGGATATGTTATTTTCATCTGGTATTCCTTTTCTTTAAGGCAAAAAATAGCCCAAATCTTTTCTAGACTGTAGGATTTCTGCTGAAAAGTTTGCTATTAGTCTGATGAGATTTCCTTTATAGATGATTACACACTTCTCCCTTGCCATTCTTAGGATTGTATTTTTTCAAGCTGACTTTGCATAACTTGATGACTATACACACACACACACACACATACATATATATATACACACACACACACACACACACATATATACACACACACACACACACACACACACACACACACACACACACACACACATATTTGAAACAGTTTCACTCTTGTTGCCCAGGCTGAAGTGCAATGATGTGATCTCGGCTCACTGCAACCTCTGCCTTCCAATTTCAAGCGATTGGATGACTATATTTTTTGGTGAAGTTCTTCTTGCAATGTATCTTCCAGGATTTCTCTGACTTCTTGTCTGAATGTCTAAATCTCAAAGTTTTCTTGAATTATTTTCTGAAATAAGTTTTCCATACTTTTTGTTTTTCCTTTCTCTCTCTCTGGAATACTTACAACTTGTAGATTTGTAGATTATAGATTTGGAAGTTTTACATAATTCCATATTTCTCAAAGGCTTTGTTCATCTTTTTAAATTCATTGTTCTTTATTTCTGTCTCACTGAGCTAATTCAGATGACCTGTCTTTCAGTTCTGTAATACTTTTTTCTATTTGGTTTAGCCTATTGTTAAAATTTTTAACTGTCTTTTGTAACTCCTACATTTTTTTTTTAATTTCCAGACATTCTGTTGTTTTTTTTTCTTTTTTTTCCATAATACTTTTCTCTTCTTTCATGTCCTGAATTGTTTTCCTGATTTCTTTTGTTGGTTTTAGCTTTTTCTTGCATCACGTTGAGCTTCTTTAAAATCAATACATAGAATACCTAGTATTTCAAAGATTTCATTTTGGTTAGAATTTGTTGATAAAGAGTTAATCTTCTCCCTTGATGGTGTAGTAACACTCTTATTTTATACTTTCAGAATTGTTTCCCTGGTTATTTCTCATTTTGATAGGCTATTTCTCCTACTTATATTTTGATTTTTCTTCTCTTTAGGTGGAAATACTTTTACTCTTAAGGAGGTGTCTGAAGTATATGATGTTGTGTAGAGTCCTTTGACTTTGGCTCTGAATGTTTTAAGTGGCAAAGAGTCTGTGTAAGTTCCTTGGTTATAGGTAGCCTATATATAGTGGCTTTCTCAAATATTTGCTGTAGTAGTGTTGTGCTGGGCATGTCAGCAAGCCCACTGACTCCTGTGTAGCTTGGATGTCAGAACTCTTAGGGTATCTGACATTATTCCCCAGTGCTGTGCAGTTCAGTCAGCAGATTTCTTATTTTACTTTACCATTTAGCCTCCAGGCAACTAGTTTGTGCTTATGGGTAAGAGCTGATTTCAGCCAGTGTGGATGGCTGTGTATTTGATACTGGTTTACTGTGGGAAGTTCTCTGTTGCCTCAGGCCTTGTGCTGGTTTATATCAGTAAGTCACCATCAAAGGAGGTGCTTCCCGGTCTTCTCTCCAGGTTCTGGGATGTTCTTTGCTATTCTGGTGAATTCCCATTTTTCTTCTTGAATTAAAGCTCACGGAGTTTATCTTTACACACTGTTTCTCTATTTCTAAGTGACTGAAGCACACTAAAAGCCCATAACCCACTATGTCAGAATAAAATAAGTATTAACATCTTAAAAATATTAAATCTTCCACTGAATGAACATGAGACATTATTTAATTTACTCACGTTTTTATTAAATTTTTGTAACAAATTTTTGTAGTTTTAAATATACACGACTTTTACCTCCTTGATTAAGTTTATTCCTAAATATTTTATTCTTTTGGTGCTATTGTTTATGAAATTGCTTTATCATTTTTTAAATGTTTAGTGTTAGTGTATAGAAATGAAACTTATATTTGTGTGTTGATTTTGTATTGTGCAAATTTGCTTAATTTATTAGTTACAACAGCTTTTTTGTGGAAAATTAATGGTTTTCTATATAAAATATCATATCTCCTTAAAACAAATTTCACTTAGTAATTTTCAACTTGGATGACTTTTATTTCTTTATCTTATATAATTGTGGCTAGGACGTTTAGTACTATATTAAATATAAATGGCAAAAGTAGGCATCCTGTTCTTATTTCTGATTTTACAGAAAATGTTTCCAGTCTTTCACCATGTTCCAAGAAGCCAAACAGAAAACTGGGACCAATAACCCCAGTTAATATTGATGAACAAACAATCCTAAACAAAATACGAGCAAACAATATTCAACAACACATAAAAAGGATCATACACCATGTGCAAGTGAGATTTATCCCTGGGATGCAAGAATGATTTGATTTATGCAATTCAATAAATGTCATATGTCACACTAACAGAAAGAAAAATAAAAAAATTCTATATAATATCAATAGACACAGCAAAAGAATTAGATAAAATGCAACATCATTTTGTGATAAAATCTCTCAGTAAATTAGGTATTAAAGTAAAGTATCACAAGATAATAAAGGCCATATATGGCAAGCACACAGGTAACATCATACTCAGTGATGAAAAGCAGAAAGCTTTTTCTTTAAGATTAGGAACAAGACAAGGATGCCCCTTCCCACAACTTATAGTTAGTATAGTACTGGTAGTCCTAGCTAGTGCAATTAGGAGAGTGATTGTTGGTTAACACGGTTAGTATGTGCCTAACTTTACAAGACACTGCTCAACAGATTTTCTGATATGGTTTTGAAAGTTTCAGTTATTATAAGAACATACTTTATATACTCCAATTTTATGCCACTGTAAAACAGTAATAAATGCCGGACTTTAAGACCTTTTTAAATACAATTTTTAAATAAACTACAATCCCAGTTTTAGCTGATTTTCTATTTTTTTTAACATTTTTTTAAACTATATTTTAAGTTCTAGAGTACATGTGCAAAATGTGCAGGTTTGTTACATATGTATATATATGCCATGTTGGTGTGCTGCATCCATCAAATCGTCAGCACCCATTAACTCGTCATTTGCATCAGTTATAACTCCCAGTGCCATCCCTCCCCCCTCCCCCCTCCCCATAATAGACCCCGGGGTGTGATGTTCCCCTTCCTGTGTCCAAGTAATCTCATTGTTCAGTTCCCACCTATGAGTGAGAACATGCGTGTTCGGTTTTCTGTTCTTGCGAAAGTTTGCTGAGAATGATGGTTTCCAGCTGCATCCATGTCCCTACAAAGGACACGAACTCATCCTTTTTTATGGCTGCATAGTATTCCATGGTGTATATGTGTCACATTTTCTTAATCCAGTCTGTCACTGATGGACATTTGGGTTGATTCCAAGTCTTTGGTATTGTGAATAGTGCCACAATGAACATAAGTGTGCGTGTGTCTTTATAGCAGCATGATTTATAATCCTTTGGGTATATACCCAGCAATGCAATGGCTGGGTCATATGGTATTTCTACTTCTATATCCTTAAGTAATCGCCATACTGTTTTCCACAATGGTTGAACTAGTTTACAGTTCCACCAACAGTGTAAAAGTATTCCTATTTCTCCACATCCTCTCTAGCACCTGTTGTTTCCTGACTTTTTAATGATTGCCATTCTAACTGGTGTGAGATGGTATCTTATAGTGGTTTTGATTTGCATTTCTCTGATGGTCAGTGATGACGAGCATTTTTTCATGTGTCTGTTGGCTGTATGAATGTCTTCTTTTGAGAAATGTCTGTTCATATCCTTTGCCCACTTTTTGATGGGGTTGTTTGTTTT
>NW_012101609.1:264628-295892 GCF_000951045.1 Mandrillus leucophaeus
GGCTCTTTTTTGGTTCCATATGAACTTTAAAGCAGTTTTTTCCAATTCTGTGAAGAAACTCATTGGTAGCTTGATGGGAATGGCATTGAGAAGTCTATTTGATTCTTCTCTCTTTTCTTCTTCATTAGTCTTGCTAGCAGTCTATCAATTTTGTTGATCTTTTCAAAAACCCAACTTCTGGATTCATTGATTTTTTTGGAGGGCTCTTCGTGTCTCTATCTCCTTCAGTTTTGCTCTGATCTTAGTTATTTCTTGCCTTCTGCTAGCTTTTGAATGTGTTTGCTCTTGCTTTTCTAGTTCTTTTAATTGTGATGTTAGGGTGTCAAATTTAGATCTTTCAGCTTTCTCTTGTGGGCATTTAGTGCTATAAATTTTCCTCTACACACTGCTTTAAATGTGTCCCAGAGATTCTGATATGTTGTATCTTTGTTCTCATTGGTTTCCAAGAACATCTTTATTTCTGCCTTCATTTCATTATGTACCTAGTAGTCATTCAGGAGCAGGTTGTTCAGTTTCCATGTAGTTGAGCAGTTTTGATTGGGTTTCTTAGTCCTGAGTTCTAGTTTGATTGCACTGTGGTCTGAGAGACAGTTTGCTATAATTTCTGTTCTTGTACATTGGCTGAGGAGTGCTTTACTTCCAATTATGTGGTCAATTTTGGAATAAGTGTGATGTGGTGCTGAGAAGAATGTATATTCTGTTGATTTGGGGTAGAGAGCTCTATAGATGTCTATTAGGTCTGCTTGCTGCAGAGTTGAGTTCAATTCCTGGATATCCTTGTTACCTTTCTGTCTCATTGATCTGTCTAATGTTGACAGTGGGGTGTTGAAGTCTCCCACTATTATTGTATGGGAGTCTAAGTCTCTTCATAAGTCTCTAAGGACTTGCTTTATGAATCTGGGTGCTCCTGTATTGGGTGCATGTATATTTAGGATAGTTAGCTCTTCCTGTTGAATTGATCCCTTTACCATTATGTAATGGCCTTCTTTGTCTGTTTTGATCTTTGATGGTTTAAGGTCTGTTTTATCAGAGACTAGGATTGCAACCCCTGCTTTTTTCTGCTCTCCATTTGTTTGTTAGATCTTCCTCTATCTCTTTATTTTGAGCGTATGTGTTTCTCTGCATGTGAGATGGATTTCGTGAATACAACAAACTGATGGGTCTTGACTCTTTATCCAATTTGCCAGTCTATGTTTTTTAATTGGAGCATTTAGTCCATTTACATTTAAGGTTAATATTGTTATGTGTGAACTTGATCCTGTCATTATGATATTAACTGGTTATTTTGCTCATTAGTTGATGCATTTTTTTCCTAGTATCGATGGTCTTTACATTTTGGCATGTTTTTGCAATGACTGGTACCGGTTGTTGCTTTCCATGTTTAGTGCTTCCTTAGGGGTCTCTTGTAGGCAGGCCTGTTGGTGACAAAATGTTTAAGCATTTTCTTGTCTGTAAAGATTTTATTTTTCCTTCACTTATGAAACTTAATTTGGCTGGATATGAAATTCTGGGTTTAAAATTCCTTTCTTTAAGAATGTTGAGTATTGGCCCCCACTCTATTCTGGCTTATAGAGTTTCTGCTGAGAGATGAGCTGTTAATCTGATGGACTTCCCTTTGTGGGTAACCCGACCTTTCTCTCTGGCTGCCCTAAACATTTTTTCCTTCATTTCAACTTTAGTGAATCTGACAATTATGTGTCTTGGAGTTGCTCTTCTCGAGGAGTATCTTTGTGGCATTCTCTGTATTTCCTGGATTTGAATGTTGGCCTGCCCTACTAGGTTGGGGAAGTTCTCCTAGATGATATCCTGAAGAGTGTTTTCCAACTTGGTTCCATTTTCCCACTCACTTTCAGGCACCCCAATCAGATGTAGATTTGGTCTTTTCATATAATCCCGCATTTCTTGGAGGCTTTGTTCATTTCTTTTTCGTTTTTTTCCTCTAGACTTTTCTTCTCACTTCTTTTCATTCATTTGATCTTCAATCATTGATACTCTTTCTTGCAGTTGATCGAGTCGGTTACTGAAGCTTGTGCATTTGTCACGTATTTCTTGTGTCATGGTTTTTATCTCTGTTTAGCTATGCCCTGTCCCCAGAGGTGGAGTCTACACAGAAGGCAGGCCCCTTTGAGCTGCGGTGGGCTCCACCCAGTTTCAGCTTCCTGGTGGCTTTGTTTACCTACTTAAGCCTCAGCAATGGCAGATGCCCCTCCTCCAGGCTTGCTGCTGCCTTGCAGTTAGATCTCAGACTGTTGTGCTCGCAATGAGGGAGGCTCCATTGGCCTGTGACCCTCCAGGCCAGGTGTGGGATATAATCTCCTGGTGTGCCATTTGCTAAGACCCTTGGTAAAGCACAGTATTAGGGTGGGAGTTACCCTATTTTCCAGGTGTTGTGTGTCTCAGTTTCCCTTAGCTAGTAAAAGGGGTTCCCTTCCCCCTTGCACTTCCCAGGTGAGGTGATGGCTCACCCTGCTTCAGCTCTGGCTGGTTGGGCTGCACCCGCTGACCAGCACCAATTATCTGGCACTCCCCAGTGAGATGAACCTGGTGCCTCAGTTGAAAATGCAGAAATCACACTTCCTCTGTGTCGTTCACACTGGGAGCTGGAGGCTGGAGCTGCTCCTATTCGGCCATCTTGTCCCAGGATCTGATTTTCTATTTTCTACTAAGCCTCTGCAAAAGCTTCTGGGCCACAGTGTGTCCACTACACACAAAGGTATTTTTGAATGATTCTGTTGCCTTGACCTTTGATGCATACCATGTCTACTTTAAAAACACTGGTATGACAAAATTTCTTTTGTATTGCTAAATTTAAAACACATTCTTTGGAAAATTTGCACCCTGTTTATGATTGCCTACTAGGTAATCAATATTAACAAATGTAAAATCTTTTAAATCATTTTCTAAAAAGCATAGCCTACATGCATTATGCTACAAGATAACTTGCTTCTTTACTCAAAAAAAAATATTGCTTATGTCAAAACATCTCATGTACCCCATAAGTGTATGCCGCTATGATGTACCAACACAAATTAAAAATGAAAAATTAAAAAATCTTACCTACCTTTTAAAATATTTGAGATGCTTAGAAAGTTAACTGTAGTATAATATAAAAATAATTTTAATGCTGATGGTTGTTGTGAAAACTTGATTCTTGTATTTTGAGTTTAAAAGAATTTAAACATGAGACACACCACAAAGGAAACACAGTATAGAGCAATGCATTTCAAAGGAGAAAGAATACTCTGAAAGTTAGGTGCAGAATAGACAGTACACCCTGAGGGTCAATTCACAGCGAGCTACCCATGAGGATGAGAAAGCAAAGACTGGCATTAGGGGGACTCCTTTTATGGAAGTCTTACATGATTATTCATAAGGGTGTGGGAAATAATGTTGCTAGTAAGCATATTATGGGTGGTCCTTTGGCTGCACATGCACAGTAGCTGTACATGCTTGTCCATACATCACGTGTCCCATTAGCATCTTAAATCTCCACCCAGTGGTCTGTTTTTTACTATTGTTAGAGCAAATCATCAGTCTGAGGACAGGTAAAATCAAAATATGCCTGCTTTCTACAGGGCAACTTCCCTTATGGAGATAGCTTTTCTTGAATGAGCTTAACTGCAATACGAATGCAGGGATTCATTTTGTTGATGGTGTGGTCACCATGGTTGCCACATCCTGAGGACATGGTTACCACCTTGACTATCTATCTTCTGTCAATTTTCCCTTAAGTGATTTCAGGCTCACAGTCATATGGAAGGTGGAGGGGCTAGGTTACTTAATCCAGAGTTGCTTCCTGCTGAGTGGGTCATGATCCTTGCTTAGCCTGGGCCCTAAAGTCTCTTCCTGTCTGGTCTAGGGAGTTTTAAGTCATGTTGTTTGTGGGAATGGTGGGTGAAATGTGAGATAGCTTATTAGCAGCCAAATGTTGGAGGCCTTGCGAAACCATCACGTGGGCCTGGAATTGCTGTAGGAGAGAGAGCAAGAAACTGGTTAGCACTTTAAACAAAGTTGGACTGAAAGTTACAGCTAAAAGTATGGTAATAATTGGCACTATTAAAGGAAGCAAGGCTGATAATATCCATTGTTTCCTAGTTCCTGTTATAGTTCCCAAAGACTCAGTTTTCTTTGCCTGGGTATTAATATTCTTAATATTTTCTTGGAACAAAGTAGACTGATTAATGTAAAAACAGCATTCTTCTTTTAGGTACAAACATGTTCCTCCTTGTCCAGTTCTGACATCTACGGCTCTTCAGTCTTGTAGGACTACAGCAGCCAGGGAGTCCAGCTGTCCTTGAAGTCTAGTGAGGCCCTCTGCTCTTTTTGGAGGGTCACTGTGGTCTCCTGAGAGTTTATGCTTGATTCCCAAGGCTCCACCTTCTGTGGCTGACCCTGCTAATCCCAACAGAGAGGATAGCATCAAACCTAAGGGAATAAGGGGTCTTACATGTAGGTGGATCTTGTGATGTTGGTACATGGGAAAAGGAAGAGATGCATGAGCCTATTTGAAAGTTAAATAAGGAGAAATGAAAGCAATGGAGGATCATCTCCTCCATAGTGGAGGGAGTTGTAGATATGATAAAGATTCAAAACGCCCCACCTCTGCCAAATTTCTTGTGATGGTGAAATTTGTGCTGCAGAAATATTTTGCATGAAGGTGGTAAAAGTAATGAAAGTTCAGTGGTCACTGTGATTATCAGAGAATGGTAGAGTTAGGTGGTATTAATAAGCTTTAAAAATAAGCTTCCTTTTTAGAGTCCCATCAAAAAATGTGTAGATGACCCAGTAATAAAAGCTTGGTTATATTGACTCTCTTGGAGTTCTTCTATGAAAATAGTATAGTTGGTACAATTGTTTTAAGGGCAGAAGGGAAATTGTTTTGGGTAAAAGATAAGGTAAGAAAGCATTTTTCCCTTTGTCAAAGAGGAACTATTATTGATATAATTAGAAAGGAAGTTTGAACTGACCATAGCCAGGTTCAAGGAAGTTTCTTTGTATTGCTTGTTTAGCCAGATATTCCCATTTTATGGGCCAATAGGTTTGTTCCAGGAGGTGTTCCAGTCTTCTTAAGCCAAAGTATGACATATTTTCTACTTTTGGAAGTCATGCAAAGCCAACAAGGCTAAGTTAATTTTAATAAGCTGGGAGTATGATTTATTATTTCTTTAGCAGATAAAGTCATTTTACTAAGAGTGAGTAAATAAGAGAAAAATTTTAAAAATACTTATCTTTTAAGGTGATCTCATTTTGAGCTGTTTTCTTGAATAGAAACTTATGCTAAGAAAATATTCATTGTTTGATGTTTTGGGTTTTCATTATTTATTGGACAGGAGCTTTAGACCCTCCAGTGCTTCAGAAGAATAACTTGGAGTCTGCATTGTGTGTTTTTGTGATGACTTAAAAGAAATAATTTTTATTTGTGATAAGTGCACCCAAGTCCCCATACCCCTAAGTTTTACTGCAATTGAAGTTGGTCAGCTGTAGGATAGAGTGAAAATCCTAGTTTGGTGTTTGCTATTAACACCAATGACAGTATGGTATTTGGCAGACAGAGGTCCAGGGCAGAAAGTGAGGGTTGACAGGTTGGCCCCTACATTTAAAAGGAAATTGGCATTTCTACCTTTCACACCCAGAGTCACCCAAGACTCCATTGCTGTGATTGGGACTGATTGCTACACGGGAGAGTCATTGTTAGCTTTGGGTCTTTTTAGTCTTTGGCCTGGGTCAATAAGGAATTAGGAGTCCCCTCCGCCCTTCAGAGTTGGGACACTTCTTCTTCCAATGCCATTCTTTACCACGTTGATGATAGCATCCAGGGGGTCTATAAGCCTGAAGGCCCTTAGCCCTTGTTACTGATTTGGCTCCAGTGCCAAGACTTCTTTGAAATGCTGCAATAGCCCTTTGGGTTTCATCCAGAATGATCAGGAGGTGGAAGTTTTCCCATAGCGAGGGCCAACAATTGGTCCTGTCTTTTGTCTCTCCTTTCTTTGATTTCTATGTGCCTTTTTCACTCTGCCTTGGGTTTTGCAGATCGAAAAAGCTGTATGTAGTCACTTATTTATTGGGAATTTGGAGACCCATAGCTAGTTTTTGTTAGGTTTTCTAATATCTGGGGTAGACTGGTTAAGGGGGTAGGTCTCTAAGAGGATTTGGTACGTTTCTCTATTTGTTACCTTCCTGAGAGAAAGAGAGTGAGTAGTCTGTTTTTTATTTTATGCTGGCGATAGGATACCCTGTTACAAGTTGTTCCAATGGGACTGGGCTCTTCAGGGAGTGTCTGGTAAATACATTGATATGGAAGGGATGCAGAAGACTGTGTTTCTGGTAAGGAAGGACTAGTAGAAGGAGTAGAAGCTCAAGAGGTTTGAGGAGTAAATATGAACTAGATTATAAGGAAAGGAAGCTGTTAATGGGAAGCACATTTCCTAATATAGAATCATTAATTACATTGGGTTTCTTCGAACTCTTTTGAAAAACATGGAAATATATTTGGTATTGGTGTTTAAGAAGCTTTTCTTAGTATAGACAAGTTTAGTTAGGTGGAAGAATAATGCCAGGGTCCCCTTAGCCCCTGGAAAATTTCTTATCAACCTCCTTTATTTTTATAAAAAGGTGTAATTATACAACAGTATTGTTTGGGGCCATGCTGTGTTGAATAAGCCTAATCATTGAGCATTTATTCATACATTTTTCACTTTATTAATGGCAAACCTTATATATGTGCCCTTAATGCTTTAATTTTGCTCTTAAAATCATGGTTTAGCAGGTGTAAGTGGTCATACCTCTTAGGATTCCTAGGTTCCATAAAGGGAATTTGGGAGAAAATGTGTCTTACCCAGCAATTTAAGTATTCTTCTGTGTAAAGACAAAACTCCATTCACCCTGGCCAAAGGTGGAGGAGCCTTGACACACAGAGAAGAAAGGGGCTTTAGGACACATCATATTAGCCTTACAGGTGAGAGATAAAAATAAAGGAGATGAAAGTCTTTAAGTACAGATGGATCAAAAAGTAAAATAAGTTTTCATGAAAACAGAGAACCCAAAAATGATGAAATGCAACAAAGTGCAAACATAACAGGATATTTGTTACTAGTAAGATAAAATGAAGCTCTTTAGACATTTTGAGGCCTGTGCTTAAGCCCCGCAACCTTCACAATCCTCCTGTCCAGGAGGACCAGACTGACCTAGATCTACCCAGTGTGGACTTTGAAATCCTCCCACTTCCACCATCACCCATCAGCATGAACTGAGAAATCAGACAGAGGGAACAAAGTCACAGTGGTTGAGGGAAAATGTTCTGGAGATTTACAAGTGGAAGAATGAGAGGAAAGGGAGAGACTCAGCGATGAAAAAGAAAACCCTAAGCCTTAAAGTGGTGAGGATGTGACCAAGAGTTTTAGCTTTGGTCACTTTAAAATCTCTTAATTCATACAGCTTAAAAATATTCCAATTTTATTTAGTATAAAACCTAGAGATGTTTCAGTGATAGTAGAGAAGTAGCTCTCCAGGTGCCAAGATAATCAAATGATAGATACATAGATCAAAGTTGAGGAGGTCATGGGCATCCACATAAGCAAAGTTAGACCATGATGGGGTCCAAGGTGTCCCTTTGAATTTCAATAAAACTGAAGCCCTAGGAGGTCATGGACGTTTGCCATGCACCACCCTAGGTCTCACCAGCCCTGGTAATCACCAGGCCAGACTGAATTCGCCCCCAATGCCAGCTGGGGGGCCCAGATGTCTTGCTGACAAATCTTTTTCTACCTGATTTGCCATTAAAAAAATGTCAATAGGTTTTTGGGGAACAGGCAGTTTTGGGATACATGGATAAGTTATTTAGTGATGATTTCTGAGATTTTGGTGCACCCATTACTTGAGCAATGTACACTGTATCCAATGTGTTGTCTTTTATCCCTCACCACCCTCCCACAGTTCCCAAGTTCCCAAAGCCCATTATATTATTCTTATGCCTTTGTATCATCATAACTTAGATCCCACTTATGGGTGAGAACATACAATGTTTGATTTTCAATTCCTGATTTATGTTACTTAGAATAATGGTCTCCAATTCCATCCAGGTTGCTGTGAATGACATTATTTCGTTTACATTTATGGCTGAGTAGTATTCCACGATGTATATATACCACATTTTCTTTATCCACTCATTGATTGATGGGCATTTGGGCTGGTTCCATGTTTTTGCAATTGCAAGTTGTACTGGCTATAAACATCCATGTGAGAGGATCTTTTTCATATAATGACTTCCTTTCCTCTGGGTATATACTCAGTAGTGGGATTGGTGAATCAAATGGTAGTTCTGTTTTTAGCTCTTTACAGAATCTCCACACTGTTTTTCATAGTGGTTGTAGTAGTTTACATTACCACCAATAGTATAGAAGTGTTCCTATTTCACAACATCCATGCCAATATCTATTTTTTTTAATATGGTCATTTTTTCAGGAGTCAGGTGGTATCGTATTGTCGTTTTGATTTGCATTTCCCTGATCTTTAGTGATGTTGAGCATTTTTAATATGTTTGTTGGGCATTTTGATATCTTCTGTTGAGAATTGTCTATTCATTTTCTTAGCCCACTTTTTGATGGGATCTTTTTTTCTTGCTAATTTCTTTGAGTTCCTTGTAGATTCTGGATATTAGTCCTTTGTCAGATGTATAGATTTTGAAAATTTTCTCCCACTCTGTAGGTTGTCTGTTTTCCCTGCTCACTGTTCCTTTTACTGTGCAGAAGGTCTTCAGTTTAATTAAGCCCCACCTTTTTATCTTTGTTTTTATTGCATTTGCTTTTGGTTTCTTGGTCATGAAATCTTTCCCTAAGCCAATATCTAGAAGGTTTTTTTGATATTATCTCCTAGAATTTATATATTTTCAGATTGTAGATTTAAGTCCTTAATTCACCTTGAGTTGATTTTTGTATAAGGTGAGAGATGAGGATCCAGATTTATTCTCCTACAGGTGGCTTGCTGATTATCTCTGCACCATGTGTTAAATAGGGTGTACTCTTCCTACTTTATGTTTTTATTTGCTTTGTCAAAAATCCATTGGCTGTAAGTTTTAGGGTTTATTTCTAGATTCTCTATTCTGTTGTATTGGTCTATATGCCTATTTGTTTGCCAGTACCATGCTGTTTTGGTGACTATGGCCTTATAGTATAGTTTTTAGTCAAGTAATGTGATGCCTCCAGATTCGTTCTTTCTGCTTAGTCTTGCTTTGGCTATGCAGGTTCTTCTTTGGTTCCATATGAATCTTAGGATTGTCTTTCCTAGTTCTGTGAAGAATGATGATGGTATTTTGATGGAAATATCTGTAAATATCTGTGAAGTCCACTTGTTCTAGGGTATAGTTTAAGTCCATTGTTTCTTTGTTGACTTTATGTCTTGATAACCTGTCTAGTGCTGTCAGTGGAGTATTGAAGTTCCCAGCTATTATTGTGTTGCTCTCTATCTAATTTCTTAGTTTTAGTAGTAATTGTTTTCTAAATTTTGGAGCTCTAGGATTATGTGTTTTATTTTGCTGTTGGACAAGGCCTTTTGTCATTGTATAATGTTCCTCTTTGCCTTTTTAAACTGCTGTTGCTTTAAAGTTTGTCTTGTCTGATATAAGAATAGCTACCCCTGCTTACTTTTGGTGCCCATTTGCATGGAATTTCTTTTCCCACCCCTTTTACCTTAAGTTTCGGTGAGTTCTTATGTGTTAGGTGAGTCTCTTCAAGACAGCAGATACTTGAGTGGTGAATTCTTATGAATTCTTTATCTTTAGAATGGAGCATTTAGGATATTTACATTCAATATTCACATTGAGATATGAGTTACTATTCCATTCATTGTGTTACCTGCTGCCTGAATACCTTTATTTATTTATTGTATTTTTGTTTTATAGGTCCTGTGAGATTCATGATTTAAAGAGGTTCTGTTTTGATGTTTCTTTTCAGGATTTGTTTCAAGATTTAAAGCTCCTTTTAGCAGTTCTTACAGTGCCAGCTTGGTATTGGTGAATTCTCCCAGCATATGTTTGTCTGAAAAAAAAAAATGTATCTTTCCTTCATTTATGAAGCTTAGTTTCACTGAATACAAAATTCTTGGATGATAATTGTTTTGTTTAAGAAGTTTGAAAATAGGGCTGTGAGGCAAAAGCACAAGGTAACTCATCAAGGAAAAACTATCAGATTAACAGCAGATTTCTCAGCAGCAGAAACCCTCCAAGCTAGAAGGGATTGGGGCCCCATCTTCAGCCTCCCTAAACAAAACAATTCAGAGATTTTGTCTTGGTTTGCATCCATTGCTGGTGAGCTAGTGTAATCATTTGAGGGTGTTAAAGAACCTTGTTTTGTCATATAACGAGAGCTGTTTTTCTGATTCTTTCTCATCTGGGTAGACTATGTCAGAGAGAAGGTCTGGGACTCAAGGGCTGCTGTTCAGATCTTTTTTTTCCAACAAGGTGATTGCTTGATGTGATGTTCTCTTCTTTTCCCTATGGATGGAGTTTCCTGAGAGCCAAACTGAAGTGATTATTATTTCTCTTCTGTATCTAGCCACCCAACAGAGCTACCAGACTCTGAGCTGGTACTGTAGGGTGTCTGCACATTGTCTTGTGCTGTGAACTGTTGAGGTCTTTCAGCTGTGTATACCAACACAGTATTTGGGCTGTCTCTCAGGTCCTGCAGGAGAAATCTGCTTCCTTAAAAGGGTCTGTGAATTATCTCGGCCTTTGTGGTATTTTCTTGCAGTAGTTCTTTGAGTGGAAGTTTACAATGCAAGTCTCCACATGCTGCTCTGTCCATCCGAATGGGAGCTACAATTTATTCCTGCCTCCTGTTCACAATTTTTTTCATGATCCAGTTGTCTATTCTGTTCCATTGGTTCATATGCCTGTTTTTATACCAGTACCAGTTCTTGTAGTGCTGACTTTGCAGTGGTGAATTCTTTCAACACTTGTCTGTCTGAAAAAGACTGTATCTTTCATTTAACATAACCCCAATCTTCTTGGAGAATTTGAGAAGTTGGTTTACATTTTATTCTTTTTTTTTTCTTTTCTTTTTTGTCTTTGTCAGATTGGATTCATTTGAAAGGGCTGTCTTCAAGCTCTGAAGTTCTTTGTTCTACCCGTGTGATTCTACTGTGGAGACTTTTCAATGTATTTTGCATTTTTCAAAGTGTGTCCTTCATTTCTAAAAGTTGTGATTGTTTTTTATTTATGCCATTTATTTCAAGGAAGAATATTGTTTTCATATCCTGTATCATGTTTTTGATTTCTTTAAATTGGCATTCACCTTTCTCTGGTGCCTCATTGAGTAGCTTAATAATCGAATTTCTGAATTCTTTTCTGGAAATTGAGAGATTTCTTGGTGCATATCTATTGCTGGTGAGCTAGTGTGATCTTCTGGGGATATGAAAGAAACTTGTTTTGTCATATTACCAAAATTGTTTTTCTGATTCCTTCTCATTTGGGTAGACTATGTCAGCGGAAAGATCTGCTGCTCAAGCACTGCCATTTAGAATCTTTTTGTCCCATGGGGTGCTCCCTTGATGTGTTGCTTTTCCCCTTCCCCTAGAGATGTAGCTTCCTAAGAGCTGAACTGCAGTGATTCTTATTTCTTTTCTCGGTCTAGCTGCCCAGCAGAGCTACTGGGCACCAGACTGGTATGGGTGAGTGTCTGCAGAGTCCTGTGATGTCATCTATCTTCAGGTCTCTAAACCATAGATTCCAGCACCTGGTCCAGTGGAGGTAGCAAGGGAGTGAGGTGGACTCTGTTTGGGACCTAGGTTGTAGTGTTGTTTAGTGCACTGGTTTTCTCAAATGTTGGTTGTGTGCTGGCAGTGAAATTGTCATTTGGATGGACTTAGGACCTCTGGTTGCAGGATGTTACAGGTAGTGAAGTTTACTGTTATTTTCTCATTTCTTAGGGCAGGGTTATTCTTTTATGGGTTTCCGTAATGGTTTATGTTGGTTGGCCTCCATCCAGGGTGTGTCACTTTCAAGAGAGCATCAGCTGTGGTAGCCTAGGGAAGATACAAGCTTGCCGTAGGGTCACCTGGATAAGTACTCAGGTTTCTCAGGTAGTAGGTGGGGCCATAGAGCTTTCCAGAGATTATGCCAGCTACTAGCGTAGGTAGAGAAAGACGGTCAGGTTGGGGGCAGGCTTAGGTGTTTCTGAGCTCAGACTCTTCTTGGGTGGGGCTTGCAGCATCCACTGTGGGAGATGGGGTTGTGTTTCTCAGACCAATGGAGTTATGTTCCCAGGGGGATTATGGCAGCCTCTGCTGCAACATACAGGTTACCAGGAAAGTAGGAAAAAGCCAGCAGTGACAGGCCTCACATAGCTCTCATGCAGCCAGAAAAGCCAGTCTCATTTCCATCATACTCCTCCAACGACACCAAGCCTGTGTCCGGGCAGCTGGTGAACAGGGGTAGGAACTTGCCCCAGGTTACAAGCCTCCCCTCTGAGAAAGCAAGTAGGGCTTTCAGGCTTTGCCCCTCCCCACCACAGTTTCTGTGCTCATACCTGCACTTCCTGTTCTCCTCCCACCCCAAGACTCTACCCTAGAAAATTCATACTCAGTCAAAATTACTACAAAGTTTAGCTGGAAATTTTCTACTCCTTGTGGTCTTTCCCCAATTCCACTGGCAGCCCTCCCCAAGGAACTCTGTGAGATAAAGTAAAAAATGGGTTCCCTGGGCTTTTTTGGGGGACGGGAGTGCCTACAGGGCTCTTCCCATTTCTACGTTTATATTTCATTTGGCTCTTTAAATTTGTTTCAGCTCTAGATAAGGTTAAATCCTTCTTCCACGACCTGAATTTTCAGGCTCCCTAGTGAGAATGTGTGTTTGGAGGTGGACTTATCCTCTCTCACACTTTGGGCGCTCACAGATTTTTGGCTGTCTCTCAATGTTTGCAGCAGCAAGTTGCTTCTTTCAAAGGGTCTGGGAAATATTTTTGTTATTTAGGTATGTTCCTGTGGTAGTTCTTGGAGCAAAAGTTCATAATGTGAGTATCTGCACACTGTTCTGTCCATATGAGTGAAAGCTGCAAGTTAGCCCTGCCTTCTATCCACCATTTTCCACCTGATGTGCCATTTTTGATGCCCAGTTATAATGATTGGGTGTAGTCTCCATGATGGGTATCAATGTGGCCATGCATCTTGTACTCAACATGAATGGCCACTTGAAAAGTCTCCTGAAAAAGTCTAAAAGCACATAGATTCTGCAAGGATGAGACATTTTTGGCAAATTAGGTTTAATGTGTCCCTCAAGGTAAACAAAAATCTTTGAAGAGATTGCTTAAATAACAAACAACTTATAATACCTAATAAGTACTAGTCAGTTGAGAACCTTGGAAGGGCCGCAAAACAAAAAGTGAGACAAAAACAGCTTAAGAGTCCAAAGGCTGAGTAATCAGGGCATTCCATCCAAAAAAAGGTGATTATTAATGTAGCAAAAGTATCAGCCAAATGGAAAACAATCACAATTCCTTGCTCACAGAATGTGAGTGATTTAAAAATGTCTCACCCCTCCCAGAGCCATAATAAAACAGCACTTGGCAAAGCAATTATAGTTAACTAGGTAGACTGGGACTGCCATATTTCTCAACGTGGCTGAAAGGAAACTGAGCTAAATGAAGCAGACAAACCTGTCTCCAATTCGCAGCACTAGAAAATTTTTAAAAATTATTATTATACTTTAAGTTCTAGGGTACATGTGCACAATATGCAGGTTTGATACATAGGTATACGTGTGCCATGTTGGTTTGCTGCAACTATCAACTTGTCATTTACATTAGGTATTTCTCCTAATGGTATCCCTCCCCCAGCCCCTCTCCCCACGAGAGGCCCCAGTGTGTGATGTTCCCCGCCTTGTGTCTAAGTGTCCTCATTGTTCAATTCGCACCTAGGAGTGAGAACATGCAGTGTTTGGTTTTCTGTCCTTGTGATAGTTTGCTGAGAATTATGGTTTTCAGCTTCATCTATGACCATGCAAAGGACATGAACTCATCCTTTTCTTTTTTATGACTGCATAGTATCCCATAGTGTATATGTGCCACATTGTCTTAATCCAGTCTATCATTGACGGACATCTGGGTTGGTTCCAAGTCTATCCTATTGTGTATAGTGCTGCAATAAACATATGTGTGTATGTGTCTTTATAGTAGCATGATTCATAATCCTTTAGGTTATATATCCACTAATGGAGTTGCTGGGTTAAGTGCTATTTCTAGTTCTAGATCCTTGAGGAATTGCCACACTGTCTTCCACAATGGTTGAACTAATTTACACTCCCACCAACAATGTAAAAGCGTTCCTATTTCTCCACATCCTCCCCAGCGGCTGTTGTTTTCTGGCTTTTTAATGATCGCCATTCTAACTGGTGTGAGATGGTATCTCATTGTGATTTTGATTTGCATTTCTCTGATGGCCAGTGATGATGAGCATTTTTTTTATGTGTCTGGTGGCTACAGAAATGTCTTCTTTTGAGAAGTGTCTGTTCATATCTTCTGCCTACTTTGTGATGGGATCGTTTCTTTTTTTCTTGTAAATTTGTTTGAGTTCTTTGTAGATTCTGGATATTAGCCCTTTGTCAGATGGGTAGATTGTAAAAATTTTCTCCCATTCTGTAGGTTGCCTGTTCACTCTGATGGTCGTTTCTTTTGCCATGCCAAGGCTCTTTCGTTTAATTAGACCCCATTTGTCAATTTTGGCTTTTGTTGCCATTGTTTTTGGTGTTTTAGTCATGAAGTCCTTGTCCATGCCTATGTCCTGAATGGTATTGCCTAGGTTTTCTTCTGGGGTTTTTATGATTTTAGGTCTAGCATTTAAGTCTTTAATCCATCTTGAATTAACTTTTGTATAAGGTGTAAGGAAGGGGTCCACTTTCAGCTTTCTACATATGGCTGGCCAGTTTTCCCAGCACCATTTATTAAATAGGGAATCCTTTCCCCATTTCTTGTTTTTATCAGATTTATCAAAGATCAGATGGTTGTAGATGTGTGGTATTATTTCTGAGGGCTCTATTCTGTTCCACTGGTCTATATATCTGTTTTGGTACTAGTACCATGCTGTTTTGGTTACTGTAGTCTTGTAGTATAGTTTGAAGTCAGGTAGCGTGATGTCTCCAGCTTTGTTCTTTTGGCTTAGGATTGTCTTGGCAATGCTGGCTCTTTTTTTGGTTCCATATGAACTTTAAAGTAGCTGTTTCCAATTCTGTGAAGAAAGTCATTGGTAGCTTGATGGAGATAGCATTGAATCTATACATTATCTTGGGCAGTATGACCATTTTCACTATACTGATTCTTCCTATTCATGAGCATAGAATGTTTTTCCATTTGTTTGTGTCCTCTTTTATTGTGTTGAGCAGTGGTTTATAGTTCTCCTTCAAGAGGTCCTTCACATCCCTTGTAAGTTGGATTCCTAGGTGTTTTATTCTCTTTGTAGCTATTGTGAATGGGAGTTCACTCATGATTTGGCTCTCTATTTGTCTGTTATTGGTGTATAGGAATGCTTATGATTTTTGCACACTGATTTTGTATCCTGAGACTTTGCTGACGTTACTTATCAGCTTAAGGAGATTTTGGGCTGAGATTATGGGGTTTTCTAAATATGTAATCACGTTATCTGCAAACAGGGACCATTTGACTTCCTCTTTTCCTAATAGAATAACCTTTATTTCTTTCTCTTGCCTGATTGCCCTGGCCAGAACTTCCAACACTACATTGAATAGGAGTGGTGAGAAAGGGCATCCTTGTCCTGTGCCGATTGTTAAAGGGAATGCTTCCAGTTTTTGCCCATTCAGTATGATATTGACTGTGGGTTTGTCATAAATAGATCTTATTATTTTGGGATACATTCCATCAATACCTAGTTTATTGAGAGTTTTTAATCATGAAGGGCTGTTGAATTTTGTCAAAGGCCTTTTCTTCATCTATTGAGATAATCATATGGTTTTTGTCATTGGTTCTTTTTATGTGATGGATTATGTTTATTGATTTGCGTATGTTGAACCAGTCTTGCATCCCAGGGATGGAGCTGACTAGATCGTGGCAGATAAGCTTTTTCATGGCAGCACCAGAAATGTTGATGGTTATTGTGAAACCTTTGTTCTGGTCGTCTTAGTTTAAAAGAACTTAAGCAAGATACATACAACAAAGGAGATGCAGTATAGAAAAATGTATTGCAAAAGAAAAATAATATTCTGAAATTTAGTCACAGAATAGTCAGAAAAACTGAGAGATGATTCAGAGTGGGCTGCTCTGAGGATGAGGTAACAAAGACTGGCACTGTGGACATTCCCTTTATGGAAGTCTAACATGATTGTTCAAAAGGGGTAGAAAAGGGCATTTCTAGTAAGCATGTTATGGACGACCTTTGGTTTCACGTACACAGTAGCTGTCATGCTTGTTTATACATCACATGTCTCATTAGCATCTTAGATCTCCGTCCAGGGCTGTAACTTTTACTATTGTAAGAGACAAAGCATCAGTCTGAGGGCAAGTAAAATCAAAATGTGCCTGCTCTCCATAGGAGAACTTCCCCTCTAGAGAGTGCTTTTCTTGAATGAGCTTGACTACAATGCCAAAGCTGAGGCTTGTTGTGTTGACAGTGGATCACGCAGGTTGCTGCATCCTGAGGACATGGTTACTTCCTTGCTTACTAATCTTGCCTTAATACAAACAAAACAACATGTTTTGTGAGGACTTTAAAAATAAAAATCTTAGAGATGTTTAAAATAAAATATGACTTATCAGCTCCTTTATTGCAAGAATAGCCATGAGCTTAAATAGCTTTTGTTGGTTAATTCACTAGAGTGACTTTGGCAAAGTATCACAGATGGGGTGGCCTAAAAAACATAAATTTATTTTAATTAGTTGGCTCACAGGGTTGTGGAGTTTGGCAATCTAATATCTGGGTATCAGCAGAGTTGGTTTATTTTGAGGCCTATCTCCTTTGTTTGTAGAAGGCTGTCTTCTTTCTGTGTGATTACATGGTCTTTCTTCTGTAACTGTCAGTGCCCTAATTTTCTCTTCTATGGGGACGTCAGTTACTTTGGATTAGGGTCCACCCTAATAACCTATGTAACTTAATCACATTTTTAAAGACTGTATCTTCTACAGAACTGCAGAATGAATAAGAACTGACCAACCCACTATCTGCTACTTTGAGGAGACTCACATAAAACATAAAGACTCACATAAACTTAAAGTAAAGGGGTGGTAAAGGCATTTCATGCAAATGGACACCAAAACTGAGTACGGGTAGCTATTCTTATATCAAACTTTAAAACAACAGCAGTTAAAAGAGATGAAGAGAAACATTATATAATGGTAAAAGGCCTTGTCCAATAGGAAACTATCATAATCCTAAACATATATGCACCTAACACTGGAGCTCCCAGATTTATAAAACTTCTACTATCAGAACTAAGAAATGAGATAGACAGCAACACAATAATAGTGCAGGACTACAATACTCCACTGACAGCAATGGACGGGTCTTCAAGACAGAAAGTCATCAAACAACTAATAGTTTTAAACTATACTTTGGAACAAATAGACTTAACAGATATATAAGGAACATTCCATCCAACAACTGCAGAATACACATTCTATTCGACAGTGCATGGAACTTTCTCCAAGATAGACCATATGATATGCCATAAAATGAGCCTCAATAAATTTAAGAGAACTGAAATAATATTAATCACTGTCTCAGACCACAGTGGAATAAAACTGGAAATCAACTCCAAAAGGAGCCTTCAAAACCATGCAAATGCATGGAAATTAAATAAACTGCTACCGAATGAGCATGGGTCGAAAATGATATCAAGATGAAAATTTAAAAATTCTTCGAACTGAATGGCAATAATGACACAACCTATCAAAATCTCTGGGCTACAACAAAGGCGATGTTAAGAGGAAAGTTCATAGCCCTAGACCCTCACATCAAAAAAACTGAAAGAGCATAAACTCATAATCTAAGATCACTCCTAAAGGAACTAGGGAAACAAGAACAAATTAAACCCAAGAGCAGCAGAAGAAATGAAATAACCAAGATCAGAGCAGAACTAAATAAAATTTAAACAACAACCAAAAAAGCAAAAGATAAATGAAACAAAAAGCTGGTTCTTGAAAAAGATAAATAAAATTGATAGATCATTAGCAAGATTAACCAAGAAAAGAAGAGAGAAAATCCAAATAACCTCATTAAGAAACAAAATGGGAGATATCACAAATGACACCATTGAAACACAAAAGATAATTCAAGGCTACTATAAACACCTTTCTAAGCATAAACTGAAAAACCTAGAAGAGATGAATAAATTCCTGGAAAAATACCACCTTCCTAGCTTAAATTAGGGAAAAAAGAGATACCCTGAACAGACCAATAACAAGCAGTGAGATTGAAATGAAAATTTAAGAATTACCACCAAAGAAAGTCCAAGACCAGAAGGATTCACAATAGAATTCTAACAGACATTCAAGGAAGAATTGGTACCAATCCTTGTGACACTATTCCACAAGATAGAGAAAGAGAGAACACTCCCTAATTCATTCTATGAAACTAGCATCACCCTAATATCAAAACCAGGAAAAGACATAGACAAAAAAGAAAACTATAGACCAATATCCTTGATGAATATAGATGCTAAAATCCTTAACAAAATACTAGCTCACCAAAATCAACAACATATCAAAAAGCTAATCCACCATGATCAAATGGATTTCATACCAGGGATGCAGGGATGGTTTAACATACACAAGTCAATAAATGTGACACACCACAGAAACAGAATTAAAAACAAAAATCACATGACCATCTCAATAAATGCAGAAAAAGTATTCAACAAAATCCATCATTCACTTATGATTAAAACTCTCAGCAAAATCAACATATAAGGGACATACCTCAATGTAATAAAAGCCATCTATGACAAACACACAGCCAACATAATAATAATAGGGAAAAGTTGAAAGCATTGCCTTTGAGAACTGGAACAAGACAAGGATGCCCACTCTCACTGTTCCTCTTCAATGTAGTATGGGAAGTCCTGGCCAGAACAATCAGAAAAGAGAAAGAAATAAAAGTCATCCAAACCGATAAAGAGAAAGTCAAACTGTCACTGCTGACGGTGTGACTATTTACCTCAAAAACCCTAAAGACTCCTCCAGAAAGCTCCTAGAACTGATAAAAGAATTCAGCAAAGTTTCCAGATACAAGATTAATGTACACGAATCAACAGCTCTTCTATACACCAGCAGTGACCAACCAGAGAATCAAATCAAGAATTCAACTCCTTTTTTTCAGTAGCTGCAAAAAGTAAAATAAAATAAAATACTTAGAAATATGCTTAACCAAGGAGGTGAAAGACCTTTACAAGGAAAACTACAAAACACTGCTGAAAGAAATCGTAGATGACACAAACAAATGGAAATACATCCCATACTCATTGATGGGTAAAATCAATATTGTGAAAATGACCATACTGCCAAAAGCAATCTACAAATTCAATGCAATCTCCATCAAAATATTACCACCATTCTTCACAGAATTAGAAAAATCAATTCTAAAATTCATATAAAACTAAAAAAGAGCCCTCATAGCCAAGGCAAGACTAAGCAAAAATAACCAATCTGGAGGCATCACACTACCTGATTTCAAAGTATACTATAAGCCATAGTCACAAAAACAGCATGGTACTCGTATATAACATTGGAAAAACCCTTGTAGACATTGGCTTAGGCAAGGATTTTATGACCAAGAAGCCAAAAGCAAATGCAGTAGGAACAAATATAAATAATTGGGATGTAATTAAACGAAAGAGCTTTTTCATGGCAAAAGAAGCAGTCAACAGAGTAAACAGTATATATATATATATACACACACACACACACACACATATATATGTATCTCACAATGATTTATATATAATTCATTCCTTCTTATGGCTAATTAGTATTCTATTATATATGCTACACAGCCATAAGAAGGAATGAATTAACGGCCTTTGCATTGACCTGGATGAGATTGAAGACTATTATTCTAAGTGAAAGACTATTATTCTAAGTAAAGTAAGTCAGGAATGGAAAACCAAACATTGTATGTTCTCACTAATATGTGGGAGCTAAGCTATGAGGATGCAAAGGCATAAGAATGATACAATGGAGTTTGGGGACTTCGGGGGAAGGGTGGGACAGGAATGAGGGATAAAAGACTACAAATAGGGTGCAGCGTATACTGCTCGGGTGACGGGCGCACCTAATCTCACAAATAACCACTAAAGAACTTACTCATGTAACCAAGCACCACCTGTACCCCAATAACTTACAAAAAAAATTTAAAAAGCTACCGAAATACTAACCAAGCAACCAAGCAATCAACCAATCAAACAAAGAATAAGAACTGGCCCCAGACCAATAAACTAGGATCTTAATGAATGGGTTCTTCCTAGGACATTCTACTGTGCAGCCAACATTGAGAAACACTGTCCCTCGGAATATTCTCCTAACTTCTCTGCTGATGTGAATCACCTGGGATGCTTGCTAAACATGCAGCTTTCCAAGGCTCTCTGGATATTCTGATAACCGTGCATCTGGTTTTAAGCCCAGAAATTTGTGTTTTTAACCGGTGCAAGGCTTTATCTTGCCTGCAATAGTGAGATAAAAATAATCATCTTCTACCAATGAAAAAAAGAAAAGACTGTATATTCAAATACAATCACATTCTGAGGTACTGGGGGTTAGAGCTATATAAATAAATTTTAGGGGGCATAATCCAGTGCATAAAGTACAAATTTAGAACTTGTGGACCATCAAGCAGTTAATGATTTTGGACAAATTATAATGGATTTTTTACGTTTCTGAGAGGATGTTGTTATTCACCCCCTTATCTATTTCTTTCAATCATACATTTTTCATCTGTAGGAATTAGAGAGGTAGCTCAGAAAACAAGTAAAAACATCGATTTTGAAATTGTGAAAAATATGTTTTCATGGCAATATTTATCTCGTAGGATTTTCTTAGGGTTAAATGAGATAATACATGTAAATCACTCCACACATTGTCTGGCACATGGAAGTTGCCTAATAAATTCTTCGTTTCTTCTCATTGTGGATAGAGCTCCTTTCCCTTAATTAGGTGTCACAGCTTGGTCTTGGCTCTAGGGGCATAGTTAACTCAATTCCTGAGTAAAATTTAAGATATGATCTTTACTATCCAGGTTGTCTTTTAGTCTCCTCTTCTATCCTGACCATAGGCTATTTCTTGAACGTCGTTTTTGTTTGTTTGTTTGTTTTTAATAGACTTTTAGTTCCTTGCCCTTCACCTCATTTGATTCTCTCCCCATTTACTGCACCCACTATTGGTCCTATTTAAAGCCCAGCCTGCATTCTTGCCTTAATGTGTTCCATGCCCAACTTGTCCATCGCTGTTTTTTTCGAGAGTGACCTCAGCATATTTCATGACCAGACACTCCCAAATAAATTAAATGTGCAATCATACTTTTAGCTGCTTCTCTACAGTTTTACATCCCCAATCCATAAGCATATTTCCTGGTCTATCCATAAGCCTTCAGTTTGTATTTTCATCATTCTCTCATGGTGTTGTGTATCTCCAGCATTTCTCACACCTCCAGAACTCAAGAGATATGTGTTAGTATGCAAACAAACTGACAAAAACCATCAAATAACAACAAAACTTAGATTCAAAGTCAGAAGCTTATACATAAATGCCAGACTTTTATTGAATTTTCTGGAACTCACTTAAGCTAGGTTGTATGAATTTGGGATACACTCTTATTGGGGGATTTGTACAGGTTGTAAGAGGCATTATTAATAATACTTAATACAAATTAATATGACCACTGCTTGTTTTTCTTGCACAAAAATTTTTGCTTTAAACAAATGGGTGTTGATATGTTTGTACATCTCCATTTTGTTAAATTAGATTCCTCACATCCCCACACTAGAGTAGGCTGGTCAAAGTATGCAATTTCTCATGTTCTGGAGAAACACATAGACTATATAATTCCTTTTTTATGAGCTACCTAAAGTAGTCAGATTCTCAGAGACAGGAGGTAGAGTGGTGATGCCAGGGGCTGGAGAGGGAGGTTTGAAGCATTGTTGTTTAACAGGTAAAAAGTTTCAGTTTTGCAACATTAAAAGAGTTCTGGAGATTGGTTGTACAATACTGTTAATATACTTAATATTACTGAAATATACACTTAAAATGATTAAGATGAAAAATTTTATGTTGCATGCATTTTACCATAATGTTTTCTCTTTCAGACTGTGATTTAAATTATTTTTAATATATATCAAGAAATTGAATTGCTGAATCATACGGTCATTCTACATTTCTGCTTTAATTATTTTAGGTACCACCATACTGTTTTTTTTTAATTATTATACTTTAAGTTCTGGGATACATGTGCAGAACATGCAAATTTATTACATAGGTATACATGTGCCATGGTGGTTTACTGCACCCATCAAGTGACTGCACCATTCTACCTTTCCACTAACAAAAGTAAAAATGTACCAATTTCTCTACATCCTCATCAGCAATTGTTATTTTATTTAATTACTGTATACATTTAAGATGTACACCGTAATGTTTTGATATATATAGATATAGGTATATACACACAGTGAACTGCTTACTACAGTCCAGAAAATTAACATATCCATCATCTCACATAATTTTCTTTCTTTCTTTGTGGTAAGAGTACCTACAATCTACTCTTTATAATAGTATATAATACAATAATTATATTATATTATTAGTATATAATACAATAATTATATCATATAATTAGTATATAATAAAATATAATATAATAATATATAACACAATGATATTAACTATAATTCTAATGCTATATATTAGATCTCTAGACTTATTCATTCTATAAGAAAACTTTTTACCCTTTGTCCTACATTTCCCTATTACCTACCCCGCCCTGCCCCTGTTAACCACATTCTACTCTGTTTCTATATATTAAATATATATAGATATAGATATAAATACAGATATATAGATTTAGATTCTACATATAGGTGAGATCATGCAATATTTTTATTTATCTGGTTTATTTCACTTAACACAATCTTCTCTAGGTTCATCCATGTTGTCACAAAAGCAGAATATTGTTCCTCCTTAGGGCTGAATAATATTCCATTTTATATATATACCATGACTTTTAAAATCTATTCACCCATCAGTGGACATATATTGTCTCCATAATTTGGCTGTTGTGAATAATAATGCAATGAACATGAGAGTGCAGATATATTTCTAAGGTGGTGATTTCATTTCCTGTGGGCATAAAGGCAAAAGAGGGAATGAAATATATCTCATTAATGTAATAAAAAATATAGATCATAATATCCTAATAGGTACAGAAAAAGGAATTAACAAAAAATCAACAACCTTTTATGATAAAAATACTCAACAAAAAGGAAGTTTCTCAACATAATAAAAGTCATTTGTGAGAAACCCAGAGCTAACATCGTAATCAATGGGAATAAACTAATATCTGGAACAAGGCAAGGATGCCCATTCTTGCCACTTCTATTCAAAATAGTACTAGAAGTTCTAGCAAGAACAATCAAGAAAGGAAAAAAAAATAAGGCCTTGAAATCAAAAAGGAAGAGTAAAAAGTATTTATATTTGCAGATGATATGATTCTATATGTAGAAAACCCTAAGCTTCCAAAAGTGAGTACAATTAGAATAAATGAATTCAGTAAAGTGTCAGGATAGAAAATCAGCATACAAAAATCAGTTGCATTTATTTACATCAATAATGACCTATCCAAAAAAGAAATCAAGAAAATAATATCATTTACAATAGCATTGAAAAGAATAAAATACTGAGGAATAAATTTAGCCAAGGAAGTAGAAAATCTGTACATTGAAAATTATAAAACATTGATGAATGACATTGAAACAATCATGAATAAATATAAATATGTCCTATATTCATGTACTGTAAGAATCAATATTGTTAAAATGTCCATACTGCCTGCTATGGTCTGAACATGTCTCCCTAAAATCATGAGTTGAAACTTAATGGCCCTTATGATAGTATTAAGAGATATAATCTTTAAAATTTAATTAAGTTAGGAAAGCAAAGCCCTCATGGATGGAATTTGGGCCCTTACAAAAAGATTTGAATAAGTAAGTTCACTGTTCTGTTTTTCTGCCATGTAAGGACACACATTTCATTCCTTTTTGATCTTCCATCCTTTCTGTCATGTGAGGACACTTAGATGGTGTCATATATAAAAAGTAGGTCTTGAACAGAGTCAAAAACTGCCAGCAACTTGATTTTAGACCTTTCATCCTCCAGAATTGTGAGAAATAAATTTCTGATACTCATAAATTACTCAGTCTCACATATTTTGTTACAACAGCACAATTGAACAAAGGCAAAGATAAAGAAAATAAGCAAAGATCCAGACTATACATTTCTCCAAAGAATACATAAAAACGGCTGACAGGTAAATAAAAATATACTTAACATCATTAATAATAAGGGGAATGAAAACCAAAACTACAATGATATAATACCTCACTGCTGTTAAGATGGCTATTATCAAAAAGATAAGATAACAAGTGTTGACAGGGGTCTGGTGAAAAAAGAACCCTCGTACAGTGGGAATGTTGGTGGAAATGTAGATTCATGTAGCCATTGTGGAAAGCAGTATAAAGATTCCTGAAGAAAGTAAAAATAGACCTACCACAGGACTCAGTAATCCCTCCGTTATTATTATTATTACTATTAATTTTTATTATTTTTGCCATCTTAAATGAGTAATGTTGAGCATTTTTTCATTGTGGTTATTTGTATATTGTCTTCAGATATATATTGATTAAAATATATTGCCCAGTTTTAAAATAGATTGTTATGGTGTTGTGTTTGAGTTGTAGGAGCATTCTATATGTTTTGAGTATTATCCCTTAGCAGATATACGACTTGCAAACAATATCTCTCATTTTGTGGGTAGCCTTTTCACTGTATTGATTGTGTCCTTTGATGTAAACAAATTTTCAATTTCGTTGTATTTCAGTTAGGCTATTTTTTTCTCTTGTTGCTTGTGCTTTTGGTGTCATTTCTGAGAAATCATTGCCAAACTCAGTTATGTAAATTTTCCCCCCTTGTTTAAATCTGAGTTTTATAGTTTTAGCTCTTACATTTAAGGTTTTTTTTTTTTTTTTACTTAATTTTTGTGTATTGTAAGATAAGGATGGAACTTTATTCTTTTGCATTTATACATCCAGTTTTCTCAACAGTCTCCTTTCCCCATTGAATGATCTCAGCACCCTTGTCAGAAATCATTTGAGCATGTATGCAAAGATGCATTTCTGGGATATCTGTTACTTTCCATTGGTCTATATGTCTGTCTTTACGCTAGTACCACAATGTATTGTATACTGTAGTTTTGTAACAAGTTTTGATATCAGGAAGTGTGAGACCTTCAATTTTGTTCTCCAATATTTCTTTGTTTATTTAGAGCCCATTGAGATTCCATGTGAATTTTAGGATGGGAATTTTTCTATTTCTGAAAAAACAATGTTGGTATTTTGATAGCAATTACCTTAAATCTGTAGATTGTTTTGGGTAGTATTGACATCTTTATGGTATTAAGTCTTTTATTCCATGAACATAGAATAATCTTCATTTCAACCTCATGTTGAAATGTAATCCTTAATGTTGAAGGTGGAGTTCAGACAGAGTTGCTTGGGTCACTGGGCTGGATCCCTCATGAATGTTTTGGTGTCCTCCCCATGGTAATCAGTTTTGGTATCAGGATGATACCAGCTCCTATACGTATTTATGGTAGAATTCAGGTGTGAATCTGTCTGGTCTTGGTCTTTTTTTGCTTGGTAGGTATTAATTACTGCCACAATTTCAGAGCTTGTTATTGGTCTATTCAGGGATTGAACTTCTTCCTGTTTAAGTCTTGGTAGGTTGTATGGGTCCAGGAATTCATTCATTTCTTCTAGATTTTCTAGTTTATATGCATAGAGGTGTTTGTAGTATTCTCTGATAGTAGTTTGTATTTCTGCTGGGTCGGTGGTGATATTCCCTTTATCATTTTTTATTGTGTATACTTGATACTTCTTTCTCTTCTTCTTTATTAGTCTAACTAGCAGTCTATCTGTTTTGTTAATTTTTTTAAAAACCAGCTCCTGGATTTGCTGACTTTTTCGAGGGTTTTTCATGTCTCTATCTGCTTCAATTTTTCTTTAATCTTAGTTATTTCTTGCCTTCTGCTAACTTTTGGATCAGTTAGCCCTTGCCTCTCTAGCTCTTGTAATTGTGATGTTTGGCTGTCGATTTTAGATCTTTCTAACTTCCTGATGTGGGCATTTAGTACTGTAAATTTCCCTCTTAACGGTGCTTTAGCTGTATCCCAGAGATTCTGGTACATTGTGTCTTTCTTCTCATTGGTTTCAAAGAACTTCTTGATTTCTGCCTTAATTTCATTATTTAGCCAGGAGTCATTCAGGAGCAGGTTGTTCAATTTCCATGAAATCGTATGCTTTTGAGTGAGGTTCTTAATCCTGAGTTCTAATTTGATTGCACTGTGGTCTGAGAGACTGTTTGTTATGATATAAGTTCTTCTGCCTTTGCTGAGGAATGTTTTACTTCCAATTATGTGGTCAATTTTAGAATAAGTGCCATGTGGCAGTGAGAAAGATGAATATTAGTTGACTTGAGGTAGAGAGCTCTGTAGAGGTCTACTAGGTCCACTTGATCCAGAGCTGAGTTCAAGTCCTGAATATCCTTGTTAATTTTATGTCTCATTGATCCATCTAACACTGACAGTGGGGTGTTAACATCTTCCACTATTATTACCTGGAAGTTTAAGTCTCTTTGTAGGTCTCTAAGAACATGTTTTATGAATCTGAGTTCTCCTGTATTTGGTGCATATATATTTAGAATAGTTAGCTCTTCTTCTTGAATTGTTCCCTTTACCATTATGTAATGAAAGTTGTCTCTGTTTGCACATAACATGATTTTACATTTAGAAAACTCCATCATCTCAGCCCAAATCTTCTGGAACTGATATGCAACTTCAGCATAGTCTCAGGATACAAAATCAATGTTCAAAAACCACAGGCATTCCTATACACCAAAAAAAAGGCAAGCAGAAAGCCAAATCACAAAAGAAATCCCATTCACAGTTGCTAAAAGAAGAATAAAATACCTAGGAATACAGCAAACAAGGAATGTGAAAGACCTCTTCAAGGAGAACTACAAACCACTGATCAAGGAAATAAGAGAGGACACAAACAAATGGAAAAACATGTCTTCCTCATGGATATGAAGAATTAATATTGTGAAAATGGTCATAATGCCCAAAGTAATTTAAAGATTCAGTGCTATTCCCATTCAACTACCATTGACATTCTTCATAGAATGAGAAAAACTACTTTAAATTTCATCTGGAACCAAAATAAGAGCCCATAAAGCCAAGACAATCCTAAGCAAAAAGAACAAAGCTGGAAACATCACACTACCTGACTTCAAACTATACTACAAGGCTACAGTAACCAAAACAGCATAATATTGGTACTCAAACAGACATATAGAGCAATAGAGAAGAACAGAGACCTGAGAAAAAACATCACTTATCTACAACCATCTGATCTTCTACAAACCTGATAAAAACAAGCAATGGGGACAGGATTTCCTACTCAGTAAATGGTCCTGAGAAAACTGGCTAGAGATATGCAGAAAAATGAACTGGCCCCTTCCTTACACCTTATACAAAAATTAACTCAAGATGGATTAAATACTTAAATATAAAATGCAAAACCATAAAAGCCCTAGAAGAAAACCTTATCTCCTGACCGGTCCCAGTGTGTGATGTTCCCTTCCCTGTGCCCATATATTCTCATTATTCCACTCCCACTTATGAGTGAAAATATGTGATGTTTGGTTTTCTGTTCCTGTGTTAGTTTTCTGAGAATTATGGTTTCCAGTTTCATCCATGTCCCTACAAAGGACATGAACTCATCCCTTTTTAAGGCAGCATAGTATTCTATGGTGTATCTATGTCACCTTTTCTTTACCCAGTCTATCATTGATGGGCATTTGAGTTGGTTCCAAGTCTTTGCTATTGTGAATAATGCCACAATAAACATACATGCATGTGACTTTATAGTAGAATAATTTATAATCCTCTGGGTATATACCCAGTAATGGGATGGCTGGGTCAAATGGTATTTCTAGTTCTAGATCCTTGAGGAATTGCCACACTGTCTTCCACAATGGTTGAACTAATTTACACTGTCACCAACAGTGTAAAAGCGTTCCTATTTCTCCACATCCTCTCCAGTATCTGTTGTTTCCTGACTTTTTAATGATCACTGGCATGAGATAGTATCTCATTGTGGTTTTGATTTGTATTTTTCTAATGACCAGTGATGATGACCTTGTTTTCATATGTTTGTTGACCGCATAAACGTCTTCTTTGAAAAGTGTCTTTTCATATCCTTCACCCACTTTTTGATGGGGTTGTTTGTTTTTCTCTTGTAAATTTGTTTAAGTTCCTTATAGATTCTAGATATTAGCCATTTGTCAGATGGACAGATTGCAAAAATTTTATCCCATTCTGTAGGTTACCTGTTCACTCTGATGATAGTTTTTATTGCTGTGCAGAATCTCTTTAGTTTAATTAGATCCCATTTGTCAATTTTGGCTTTTGTTGCAATTGTTTTTGGTGTTTTAGCCATGAAGTCTTTCCCCATGCCTATGTCCTGAATAGTATTGCCTAGTTTTTCTTCTAAAGTTTTTATGGTTTTAGTCCTTACGTTTAAATTTTTAGTTCATCTTGAATTAATTTTTGTATAAGGTGTAAGGAAGGGGTCCAGTTTCAGTTTTCTGCATACGGCTAGCCAGTTTTTCCAACACCATTTATTAAAATTACATTTTTAGTCTGCAAATGGTGGCTCAGACCTCTAAGCTCTGCATTTTGGGATGCCAAGGCAGGCAGATCACTTGAGCCCAGGAGTTTAAGACAAGCCTGGGCAACATGGTGAAACCCTATCTCTACTATTTTTTTTAAAAAATAGCTAGGCGTGGTGACTGGCATCCATGGTCCCAGCTACTCAGGAGACTGAGGTGGGGGAATTATTTGAGCCCAAGAGGCAGATGCTGCAGTGAGCTGAGTTTGCACCATTGCTCTCCAGTCTCCTCTGTCACTCAGGCTAGAGTGCAGTGGCATGATCATGATTCACTGTGCCTCAACCTCTAGAACTCAAGAGATCTTCACCCTTCAGCCACCCGAGTAGGTGGGACTACAGGCATGTACCATCACAACAAGCTAATATGTATGTATGTATGTATGTATTTACTTATTCATTTATGTATTTATTGTCCCATGTTTCCCAGGCTGGTCTCAAACTCTTGGGATCAAGCGATCCTCTCACTTTGGTCTCTCAAAGTACTGGTATTATAGGTGCAAGTCACGGGTATAGGCACAAAAACTCTATATGGAGGTTTGTGGAATGGATGATTCCATCATCCAGATAGTGAACATAGTATAGATAGTTTTTCAACCCATATCCTTCTCCTTTTACTACCTCTTAAATTTAATTTTTAAAAAAAGACTCTTTATATGTTTTG
This sequence comes from Mandrillus leucophaeus, assembly GCF_000951045.1. Classification (NCBI taxonomy): domain Eukaryota; kingdom Metazoa; phylum Chordata; class Mammalia; order Primates; family Cercopithecidae; genus Mandrillus; species Mandrillus leucophaeus. The sequence goes on from NW_012101609.1 coordinate 294,268, forward strand.
GATATTTGCCCTTTATTACACATAGTACAGATTTTTAAAAGCAGTTTTTCACTGGTCTTTTAACTTTGATTACAGGTTAATTCTTCTCATGTAAGTTTTTAATATGTAAAGAAAGAATTATATTGTACAAATTCTTCTAGAATGTTATTTGCCCACTTAATATAATGTATAAAATGTCTATATATCTGTCTTATTGGTTAAGTTCTACATAGCTTCCCACCATATAGATCTGCCACATTTTATTTAACCAATCCTTTTTTAACTATACGTTTAGGATATTTTTTCTGGCTTTTGTGACTGAAATTGTTGTGTCAATGAACTTTCCTGTACCTTCATCTTTCTTTGTAAATGGTTAGATATATTCACAGGACATAGTGAAATAGCAGTGGAATTGTTGTGTTCTAAGTGTAGGTAAACTAAATATTATAAGAGACTGCCAAATTGTAGGAAGCAATGGGTTCTCACTGTTGGAGACTGATTGAGATTTGAGCAGTTAGGAATAAAGATATTACAAGAAGAAGGGAAGGAATACATTAAGACATGGAGTTCCCCACTCATCTCCAAATGTCCACAAGAGAAAGCAGGAAAGATCTAAAATTGACACTCTAACATCACAATTAAAAGAACTAGAGAAGCAAGAGCAAACACATTCAAAACCTAGCAGAAGGCAAGAAATAACTAAGATCAGAGCAGAACTGAAGGAGACAGAGACAAAAAAAACCCTTCGATAAATCAATGAATCCAGGAGCTGATTTTTTTTGAAAAGATCAACAAAATCGATAGACTGCTGGCAAGACTAATGAAGAAAAGAGAGAAGAATCAAATAGATGCAATAAAAAATGATAAAGGGGATATCACCACCGACCCCACAGAAATACAAACTACCATCAGAGAATACTATAAGCACCTCTACACAAATAAACCAGAAAACCTAGAAGAAATGGATAAATTCCTGGACACATACACTTTCCCAAGACTAAACCAGGAAGAAGTTGAATCCCTGAATAGACCAAAAACAGGCTCTGAAATTGAAGCAATAATTAACAGCCTACCAACTAAAAAACGTCCAGGACTAGATGGATTGACAACTGACTTCTACCTGAGTTACAAAGAGGAGCTGGAACCATTCCTTCTGAAAACATTTCAATCAATAGAAAAAGAGGGAATCCTCCCTAACTCATTTTATGAGGCCAACATCATCCTACTTCCAAAGCCTGGCAGAGATACAACAATAAAAGAGAATTTTAGATCAATACCCCTGAAGAACATCGATGCAAAAATCCTCAATAAAATACTGGCAAACCAAATTCAGCAACACATCAAAAAGCTTATCAAACACCATCAAGTTGACTTCATCCCTGGGATGCAAGGCTGATTTGACATATGCAAATCAATAAATGTAATCCATCATATAAACAGAACCAAAGACAAAAACCACATGATTATCTCAATAGATGCAGAAAAGGCCTTTAACAAAATTCAACAGCACTTCATGCTAAAAACTCTCAATAAGCTAGGTATTGATGGGATGTATCTCAAAATAATAAGAGCTATTTATGACAAACCCACAGCCAATGTCATACTGAATGGGCAAAAACTGGAAAAATTCCCTTTGAAAACTGGCA
>NW_012101609.1:300387-335491 GCF_000951045.1 Mandrillus leucophaeus
CATCCCACACCAGTTAGAATGGCGATCATTAAAAAGTCAGGAAACAACAGGTGCTGGAGAGGATGTGGAGAAATAGGAACACTTTACACTTTTGATGGGAGTATAAACTAGTTCAACCATTGTGGAAGACAGTGTGGCGATTCCTCAAGGATCTAGAACTAGAAATACCATTTGACCCAGCTATTCTATTACTGGGTATATACCCAGAGGATTTTAAATAGTGCTGCTATAAAGACACATGCACACGCATGTTTGTTGCGGCACTATTCACACTAGCAAAGACTTGGAATCAACCCAAATGTCCATCAATCAGAGACTGGATTGAGAAAATGTGGCACATATACACCATGGAATACTATGCAGCCATAAAAAAGGATGAGTTCATGTCCTTTGTGGGGACCTGGGTGAAGCTGGAAACCATCATTCTCAGTAAACTATCACAAGGACAGAAAACCAAACACCGCATACTCTCACTCATAGGTAGGAATTGAACAATGAGAGCAGTTGGACACAGGGTGGGGAGCAATGCATACCGGGGCCTGTTGTGGGATGGGGTTCTGAGGGAGGGATAGCATTAGGAGATATACCTAATGTAAATGATGAGTTAACGGGTGCAGCACACCAACATGGCACATGTATATATATGTAACAAACCTACCCGTTGTGCACATGTACCCTAGAACTTAAAGTATAATAAAAAAATGAATAAAATAGAAAAAAGAGTGAATGATGATGAATTTAACTTAATCCAAATATATGAAGGTTTTCAGTCGAAAATAAAGTCAAATGATAAGATAGTTTGTCAAAAAGCAATCAAGCTCATATAACACTCTTATTTTCTGAAACCCTAAAACAGTTGTTTTTAAATAGTGTTTCATAAAACCATAAGATTACCAAAAGGGGAGAGGGAGGACAGTCTCCAGCTCAGCTTCCATCAAAACATTTCATATTAGATTTATTTTATATATTGGGGCTCAACATGAGATTTCATTTCACAGATAGTTATATATCGCTGATAAGCAAAGAAAAAGATACATAATTCTATAGGAAGTATATTACACTAAATATATCTAGGATTATATTCAAATGCTTTGATCTCAAGAATTTTTTTCAATCTAAAAAATGAGCTTATAAAAATCTTTCATTTTGTAAGTCCTATTTATTAATATTTCCCATATTAAAATTAAAATTCTGAGTTGAAAAATGTTTTTTCTGTTTTAACAAATATGTTTCATTTGACAGATAAAATTGTATATATTAATCATGTACAAAATAATGTTTTGATATGTATGTATATACACACCCATTGTGTATCAAGCTAGTTAACATATACATTACTTCACATAGTTGTCATTATTATGGGGAGAACACTTAAAATTTACCCTCAGCATTTTTCATGAATTCAATATTTTGTTTTTAACTTTAATCACTATGTTGTACAACAGATTTCTTAAACTAATTACTCTTATATGACTGAAATTTTGTAAACTTTGGCCAACCACCTGATCTCCCCAACCACCTTTCCCACCACTGCCCAACCTCTTGGTAACCACCATTTTACTCTCTATTTCTGTAAGATCAACATTTTTAGATTCCCCACGTTAATGAGATCACACAGTGTTTGTCTTTCTGCGTCTGACTTATATCACTTAATATTTCCCAGGTCCATCCATGTAACAAATGACAGGATTTTCTTCTTTATGGCTGAATAATATTTTATTTTTTATGTATTATAAATATAAAACTTGTATTTTTATATATTTTATCTATCCATTCATCCATTGATGAATACTTAAGTTGATTTCACATCCTGGCTATTGCTAAAACACTTTAAAAAGTATAGGACTATTGACATACTGATTTCATTTCCTTTGGATATAAACTCAGTAGTGGGATTGCTGTATCATATAGTAGTTCTGCTTTTAAATTTTTTGAGGAAACTTCATACTGTTTTCCATAATGTCCATACTAATTTACATTTCCACCAACAGAGTGTAAGTTTCCTTTTTTTCTGCATCTTCATCAACCTTTGTTATTTTTTGTCTTTTTGATAATATTCATTCTAACAGGTGTGAGGTGATATTTCATTGTGGTTTTAATTTGCATTTCCCTGGTGATTAGTGATGTTTAGCACCTTTTCATATATCTATTGACCATTTGTTTGCCTTCTTTGGATAAATGTTTCCTCAGGACTTTTGACCATTTTTAAAAAATGGGTTATTTGTTTTCTTGCTATTGGGTTGTTTGAGTTCTTTACATCTTTTGGATATTAACCTCTTATAAATGTATGATTTACAAATATTTTTCTCATTCTCTAGATTTTATCTTCATTTCTTTGATGTCTTCCCTTGCAGTGCAGAAGCTTTTTAGTTTTATGTAATCCCATTTATCTAATTTTACTTTTGTTTCTTGTGCCTTTAGGGTCATATAAAAAATTTTTTGCCCAGACCAATGTAATGGAGCATACCCGCTATGATTTTGTCTAATAATTTCATTATTTTTGGTTTTTGTATAAGGTGCGAGATAAGGGTTTATTTTCATTCTTCTGCCTGTGAATATACAGTTTTCCTAACACCACTTATTGAAGAAACTGTCCTTTCCCCCATTGTGTGTTTTTGACAACTTCGTCAAAATTCGCTTGGCCACAAATGTGTGGATTTATACCTTGTCTCTCTATTCTGTTCCATTGGTATTTATTTCTGTTTTTATGCTAGTACCGTGTTATTTTGGTTACTATAGTTTTGCAAGACATTTTAAAGTCACGTAGTGTGATTTTTCCAGTTTTATCCATTTTGGTCAAGTTTCCTTGGCTATTCGGGGTATTTTATGGTTCTATATTACTATTAAATTTTTTTCTATTTCTGTAAAAGGCGCCATTGGTGTTTTGATAGGAATTGTGTTTAATCTGTAGATCACTTTAGCTATAATGAACATGTTATCAATGTTTATTCTTCCAATCCATGAACATGGACATCTTTCCATTTACTTGTGTCTTCTGAAATTTCTTTCATCATGTTGTATAGTTTTCAGTTTAGAAATCTTTCATCTCCTTGGTTAAATTTATTCCTAAGTATTTTATTTTTGTAGTTATTGTCAACAGGATTTTCTTGATTCCTTTATCACATAATTCATTGTTTGTATATAAAAAGTTACTTATATTTGTATGCTGATTTTATATCCTGCAACGTTACTGAATTTAATTATTTCTACCAGTGTTTTGGTGAAATCTTTAGGTTTTCTAGGTATAAGATTATGTTGCCTGGGCTGGGTGCAGTGGTTCATGCCTGAATCCCAGCACTTTGGGAGGCCAAGGCAGGCAGATCACCTGAGGTCATGAGTTCAAGACCAGCCTGTCCAACATGGCAAAACCCCGTATCTACTAAAAATAGAAAAATTAGCTGGGCATTGTGGTTTGTGCCTGTGGTACCAGCTACATGGCAGGCTGAGGCAGGAGAACTGTTTGAACCTGGTAGACAGAGATTGCAGTGAGCTGAGACCACGCTACTGCGTTCCAGCCTGAGAGATAAAGTGAGACTCAGTTTCAAAAAAAAAAAAAAAAGATGTTGTCTGTAAACCAGTCCAGTTTGACTTCTTCCTTGCAAATTTGGATGCCTTTTATTTCTTTCTGTTGCCTAATTGCTCTAGCCAGGACTTCATTTTTATGTTGAATAAAAGTGCTGAAAGTGAACATCTTTGTCTTGTTTATGATCTTAGAAAGAAAGCTTTTAGTACTCCTTATTGAGTATGATAATGGCTGTTTGTTTGTAACATACAGCCTTTATTGTGTTTAGGTGCATTCCTTCTATACCTAATTTGGTGAGAGTTTTTATCATGAAAATATGTTGTATTTTGTCAGATGATTTTTCTGCATCTATTGAAATGATCATATAGTTGTTATTCTTTATTCTACTACTGTGGTTTATCTCATTTTTAGTTTTCTGTATTTTGAACTATCCTTGTATCACAGGGGTAAATCCTACTTGATTATGGGGAATGATACTTTTAATGAAATGTTAAAATTAGTTTGCTAATTTTTGCTGAGGATTTTTGTATCTGTGTTTATCAGGGATGTTGGGCTGTAGTTGTCTGCTTTGTGGTGTCTTTGTCTAGTTTTTATATCAGGATAATATTTATTTTAATAATTTAATTTTATATCAATTTAATTAAAATTTATTTTCAAAATTGTTTAAAAGTGATTATAATAAATCCATTACATGTTAACATAAATAGCTGACATTTTATAAAATCTATATTTTTCTAACCAAAAAAAATTGTGATACGAGTGGCATTGTTTTACTATTTTTGCAAATCTTTGGAATATCTGGTACAATGGAAAACAGCTTTAAAGGAACAATCTCATTCTATTTTTAATGTTTGACTATTCACAGCTTTCAAGCTTCATCTTTCTCTTTCCTTCTCTTGTCTCACATCTGGGAAAGCTGATAAGAAAGCATGTGCACTCACCCTTTGGCACCAGTGGGAAGTTCAAAGCACATAATCGCTGGTACAGCCCCAATTTCCTAAATAAAATAATAGCCATGGCCATTCACTCCTCCTTTGTTTCTCAGTTCATTTTTGGACCTGCTTGGGAGCCACTCTTGCTCTCTCCAGAGAGCCTCATTATACATGTCACAAATTTTTGCAAACCTTTTTGGTGTATGTGTGGCATGGTTAGTCTCAACATTCAAACCACATTTGGGTGGAGTGTCCATCCCAACTCTTTGGTGTGACCACAACACAGCTGGATTCTTTTATATGCTTCTTCATTCAATCTTTTCCATATGTTGTTTTACTTTAAATATATAAAGAAACTTCAGCGTCACACAGATATATAGATGGAAAAAGCATTATTCTACTAACTTTTTTAGAGAATTGTGGATATTCCCCTTTAATACTTTACCAAAACTTGGTAAGTGTTAGTTGCAATAGATAAGGTAGTTCCAGTGTGAAATTTTATACCATGTTAATGAATTTGACATTTAGAAAATGTTTGCTGCTAGGCGTGGTGTCTCATGGCTGTAATCCTAGCACTTTGGGAGACCCGAGAGGGTGGATCTCTCGAGTCCAGAAGTCTGAGACTAGCCTAGGCAACATGAAGAAATGTTGTCTCTCAAAATAAAATAAAATAAAGTAAAAAATAAAATAAAATAAAATAAAATAAGCCAGACATGGTAGCACTTGCCTGTGGTCCCAGCTACTTGGGAGGCTGAGTAGAAGGATTACTTGAGCCTAGCAAGTTGAGGTTGAAGTGAGGAGTGATCATGCCACTGCACTCCAGCCTGGGCTACAGAGTGACACTAAATAACAAATATTTTTGACAAATATTGTCATTTTTTTTCACTGATGTTTTGCTTCCTTTATTTTTGAGAAAAAAAATCTACCAAATACCAGTCTAAATAACCATGATTTTTCTCTCATTGTTTCAAATAAAACAACGTGTTAAGTTTTAAAATGGCTAACATCTTTTACCTCAAACAATCATACAATTGCTTTTTCTGGAGACAACCATCATACTTTAGTATACAACAAAAGTGCTTTATGTCCACGTCCCATTTTATCATAAAAATTATTAAAAAGTTGTATATTCAAGGATTTAGATTTAATAGCCTTGATAGTCTTTACCGCTTCATCAAGAATGTTTTTAGGTATAACTGGCTTGTTTCTACTTGCATATGTGTGACAGTAAATAACGTAATGACTATTAGGAGTTTGGTACCACTACCCTGATTTTTTCTAGGGTGCCAGCATTTTTAATCCCTATTGATTTTCTGCCATATGCCAATATCTACACAATAAAAAAGGCAGATCATATTTTGGCATTTATATGGAAATAAATTTCATGTCACAGACTTTAGGGAAGAGTATCAGTAATCACAAGGGCACTTGCACCACTATTTGAGAACCATATTTAGGGGCTTAGAAAAAAAGGAAATATGTGAGAAATATGTGTAATTAAATAACGATTTTACAGAGAAAGTGTAACTTGAGTTGGAATCATAAAGATTGACATTTGGACAGGCAACCATGGGAAGGAAAAGCATTCCCAGTGGTTCCCTCTGCATGAATGTAACTGTTGTGATATATAGGAGAAACAACCATGGGTCTGGTGAAAGATTACAGAGTAAAAGAAAGATGGAAATAAACTACCTGGTTAGGATGAGATATGAGTATAAAATCAGGCACTCTGATAATGAGTGGCATGAAGATAAACAGGTGAGAACTTTTGAATGTGAAGTGAAATATTAGCAATAAGAGGAAATAAAATGCTCAGCAAAATGTGGGCCCTTCATTGTTTATCAGAATTATTAATTAGCAATTTTCAAGTATCTTATTATATAAATTAGGTGGAAACACAAACATGATTTTGCTAAATGGGAAGCATAGTTTCAGAGAGGTGACAAACCAGTAAACACCTTCACAAGCAAACATTGCTTTAGTAGTTTTAATTAGTGGATTTGCTCTTATTTAATTTAATTCATTCATTCCTCAATCTTCTGAGAGTCATGTTTGTAAAGAAAGTTTTCTGAGACAATTGCTGACATATTTTTCTTCTTCCTGTGGGAGGGTTTCTTTTGTGTTGATGGTTTACACACTCTGTATAGTCCAATGAAAGGATCAGTGCTTTCTCTCAGCATGGCTCGCAGATGGAATGCTATGAAGACAACAATACACGTCAGCATTGCTCAAAATGAATACTGATTTGGGAAAAAACAGAATGCTAGAAGGCACTAGAAAGCACTGGAATATACTAATCATGTTTGGAGGCAAACAAGAATTTTGGTGATTTATCTGGCCTGAGTGAAGAATGCTGCATGCATTTTTCTTAATAGACTTTGTTTTACTTATAGTTTTAAAAGCAACCAACATTTGCAAACAAACTGCATGTGAGGTATAGTTGCTTTATTTTATTAAGTCAGTCAAACAACAAATTAGACTAACCCCACTCCCACTCCCAACTAAATTAACAGGTTGATGGAATTTAATAAATTGGTTGTTTTGGTTCATTGGTGATTATTATTTCTCTTCCTCCTTTTTTCCTTTTCATTATACAAGAAACCCACCTAAACATTTTACAGCAGAAAAATAACCCCAAATAACTTAAGGCCTTGTTTAATATTTTGAGTTTTCCTTATTGATTTGGTTTAAATTACCAATAGGTTCAGTGTTTGGCGAAATCTCTACTTTTATTTAATAGAAGATAAAGGGACGGGGTGGTGATTGATTCATGCTTGTAATCCCAGCACTGTGGGAGGCCATGGAGGGGGGATCACTTGAGGGTGGGTGGATCACTTGAGCCCAGGAGTTAGAGATCAGCCTGAGCAACATAGTAAGACCTTGTTTCTACAAAACATTTTTTAAAAAAGCCAGTTGTGGTGGTGTACGAAGCTGCAGTTAGCTGTGATTGTACCACTGCACTCCAGCTTGGGCAACAGGGTGAGACACTGTCAAAAGAAGAAGAAGAAGAAGAAGAAGAAGAAGAAGAAGAAGAAGAAGAAGAAGAAGAAGAAGAAGAAGAAGAAGAAGAAAGTTCTTTGTAATTATCTCTGTGACCCCTCAACACTGAGGAAAATATATGTCACTCCCAAAACAAATAAAACAATAAGACAAATCTTTGCATTTATTCAGAGGTATTCAGCCAACTCTTTTAAAGTGGAAATCTATTTATTTTAAAATTTAAAAATGACTTTTTTAAATCACAAAAGCAGTACCTATTCATTACATAAATCTTAAATAATAACATACTCAGTATTTTCAACCTAATATTGGAAGAAAGTCATGCTTTTCTGCAATACTGCAGATTTGCAAGTGTCTCTCCATTGCAATGAAGACAACGTTTACATATACATGTTTGTGCCTACTGAAACCTCAATTCACTATAAGTCAACTAAGCAAAACATTTTACTAATGTAGGGTTGCCAGATTTATAAAATAAAAATACAGGATGCCCAGCTAAATTCTTTAATTTTCAGTATATGTATGCCTCAAATATCATCTTGCATTTTAATTTGCAACTTCATAGCCTGAACTTTAATATTATTATTTGCCTTAGAATAAAAGGTGAAAAAGTAAAAATAACAAAAAAGAGCAAAACAAATTCTTATTATAGAATAAGTAAAACACAAAACAAGCAAACAATTATATTCCAGACCTTAACACACATCTAGCCTACTCTACCATACTTACAGTCCTCCAGTCCTAAACGTTGAGAGGCAGATCCTTATTTAAGTGGAGACATTCAGAGCACAGTTGATCTTATTGTCAGACTGATCTGTCTGCCGCTAATTCTCAACTTTCAATTTCTTGTCTTTAAAATTAAGATAATACCTACCTAAGTTGATTGATATAAAAATTAAATGAGATAATATGTGGAAAGTGTTTTACATGTAGTTATCTGTCATTTTTTTCAATCAAGTAAAAGAAGATTAGATTATATTTACTAAATTCTATAGGGGCAAAATCTTGAAGCTATTACATTTTAGACTGCTTTTAATTTTTATTATAAAAATTTCAAATATGCACAAAGGTAGAGAAAATAACAACAATAAAATGCCATGTGTTTAGTACCTAGACTCAAAAATTATCAACATTTAACCATTCTCATTCTCCTCCTTTTTTTTTTTTTTCCTGGAGTATTTTAAGTATATTCTTGAAAAAAAATATACTTTTACCCATTCATATTTCAATATGTATTAAAAAGATATTTAACAGTAAGGATTAATCCCCTTTTCCAAAAATTAGCTGGAAATTGGAATCTCCTTTCGAATTATTTGCACCTTCCAGTTAATTGGTGTACATTCTAAATTAGATGTCAAAAGGAAGTCAGTAAGGAGATGCTTAGATTTTAGCACTGCAGACTGGAAATGCAAATACCGTTACAAGATTATATCTTGCATAATAAAAACACAAAGAAACAAACTTTCACCATCAAAAATTAAAAGCAATTTTATAAAAACAGAAAACAAAATTCTCAGGAAATGAGAAATTTTTACTTGCCATTGCAGTCGTATTTGTGCACCAGTAGGATGAAATTATGTACTTGGAGCTAACGGAAAACTGCTAGTGGATATATTTTACATTTGAAAGTCTTCAGTTTTTGACCGGGCACGGTGGCTCATGCCTGTAATCCCAGCACTGTGGGAAGCCAAGGCGGGCGCATCACCTGAGGTCAGGAGTTTGAGACCAGCCTGACTAACGTGGTGAAACCCAGTTTCTACTAAAAATACAAAAAATTAGCTAGGCATGGTGGCACGCCTGTAATTCCAGCTACTCGGGAGGCTGAGACAGGAGAATCGCTTGAACTGGGAGGCAGAGCTGAGATTGTGCCATTGCACTCCAGCTTGGTCAACAAGGGCGAAACTCAGTCTCAAAAAAGAAAGAAAAAAAAAAAAAAAAAAGGCTTCACTTTTTAAGGTTACCTGAAACCTATACATAGTAATAAATGCACTAAACTGGATTATTCTTCTAACAACCTGTTTTTTTCTTTCTCCCTCCTGTGTAAACTTTAATGCTGAATGCACCGTTGTTCACTCATATGTAATATTTAAAGGAAGCAGCTCCATAATGGTAAAGTAAAAGTGAAAAGCCCAAGTGAAAAATAGAATGCACGTGTATAAACCTTCTACTCGAACGTGTACTGAGAATCAGAAAAAATTTAACCAATATTAATTCACTGAAAATCTTTTAAACTCAGTGGAATAGAGTGGAAAAAAGAGAAGAAATTCAGATTTGGAACACCTAATAAACGTTCTCAAGTTCCACTACTAGCTAGCTGGATGGATGGAACAAGGACGATGTGAAGATGAATGCCCTCCACTTTAAAAACATTATGTACAAGACATTGTTTTTATTGTTATATACAACTATTTTTTTTTAAGTGTTAGAAAGAATCTTATAGCTTTATTGAAACAGCTAAGCTGCTAGGTGATTTAGAGGTTGCTGTGGTAACTGTTTCCCACCTAATAGCAGAATATGCGAATATAAATAAGCATGCAAGTTGAATGTATCAATGCCTGAGGGCAGCACATAAACCCACCATCTATTTCAGCATCTATTTTCAGAAATTGTGCAGTTTTACCCAAATATGCTTGCATTCAGATGCCTTCTTTTTCCTCCCTTTTGTTACCTCTAACCCAGTTTGTGTTTGTACACCCTTCTGACCCCGGAGATGAAGTGATAATGGAGAGATCCTTGTGGGGAGCAGGGAGAATGATTGATGAATTTCCGAATAGGCTTAATTGAAAAACAAAGCTAGTTACATTTTATCATTTGCTGTAAACATTCTTTGAACAGAGTGGAATTACAGATTTTTCCTTGTAAAATCAATGAGCACTTTGTACTTTAACTGGGAATTTATTAGCCTCTACATTCAATAAGTTTGCATCACTAATGTGAATCAAACCACTACAGTCTGCTCAAATACTTTTGATTTTGGCATCTGAGAAGAACTTTGTTGGGATGTGTGTTCCCTACGTGCAGGTAATATTGAACTGGAAACGGGAAGCAAGTCCAAATGGGAACAGATGTCTTCTCCACTACCAGTTTCCAGTTTCAAGTTCAATATCTGCACATACCAAGTACAATCAATGTTTTATTTAAATATGTAAATGTATTAAATTTACACCAGTGAATTTTAGGAATGGAGCCTTTATGGGACCTCTTTTCCGACTTGCTTCTCCACTCCATTTTAAAATTCTCTACTGGAGTTTTCCTTCCTCCACCACAGTGCCTGCATTTTGCAAAGTAATTCATGAATGCAGCTAAAAAGAGAAGCGTTTAACAGCTAATCTGCATTTTTTTGCTTCAGCATAATATCGATCTGACAGTAACAGTTTTGATAAGGTGCACTTTTTGCAGGGTGGAACAAAGAGCAATAAATTAGTTTTGAACTTCTATGATCTTGTATTATAGAGTCTACAACAGACGTTGTATTCAAATCAATTGTCAAAGTGAAGAAGGATTAATAACTGTTGTACTATATAACCTTTTACATAACTGCAGGCTGAGGAAGGGAAAACTTTAAGATCTACTGCCGTATTTCATTATTGTAATTCCTAATAGAAGACCCTTTTCATTATAGAAAAAGGGGGAAAAATAACATCTTAGTTTGTAGATTTGTTTGTAGAACTTGTTTTAATTTCCCTTGACATTATTGGGAGATAAAGTTGAAAGTAGACCCAGGGAAGAAAATTCCCAAGAGAAATTTTGGATTATGAAGTCAAAGAAAAGAATAAATAGCAGAGATGTTGCTTTTCAGAGACATCGCATTAGATTACATGGCCTTTCTATTGTTTTATCACTGATAAAGTGCCTTTGTCTGAAAATCTTGAAAATTTCTATAGATTGAGTAATTGTAGTGGGTCTTAGGGTCATAAGCAGATGATTCTGGAATCAATATTGCTTTTTCCAGAGAAAGAAACTGAGTCACAAAGTGTTTCAATAACTGCTTCAAGATAATTACCCAGCTCAGTGATTCTGTCCTATAATTTAGTGTCTGAATGAAGAAGAAACCTAGACCTTCAGACTCCTATGTTAAATCATCATACTCTACTTACCTCCCCTCGGTGATTATGGCCCTTTCACAGAAATTCTAAAATAAAGTTAACCTCACTGTTGCTAAGAATTTTTGTACAATGTAGAAAAGGACAACATCTTTGTTGTCAAAGACCAGTAGAATATGATTCACTACGGCAAAGGCAAGGAGGCTTTTCATTTTAGACTGCAGCTTGGCTGGAAGACATTGAAAGTATTCGAAACCATGTGGAGTCAGACAGCTCCTCAAGATGCCAAGGCCTAAAATAATACAGTGTCAGGACAATACTCTAAAATGGGCTTTAGAATCAACTTCAGAAATAGAACAGAGAATTAGGAGTCAGGAGACTTAAACTCTAGTCCCTGACCAGCTGTGAGGCTTTGGACAATTCCTCTCTCATTGCTCCTATTTTTCTATCTTTAGAAGGATTAAAAGGAGGAAGTTAGGTTAGAATTAGTGACTTTCCTTGCTTATTCAAATCAGGATTCAATCAAATATCATGAATATTTTTTTTCTAATGTAATAGACCCACACCATTTTGTTCTTTATAAACGAGTTTTTGAAGAGATGGGAACCATGATTCTACAGAATGTTTGATCTTCTAGATTTAATGACTTCCTTTCTTGTGGTATGTAATTCATTGCTCACATCCCTGAATTTCCTGTGAAGTGAAAGTTAGGTTTAAAAGCTGTATGAGATTTTTGGCAAGTACGTTGCATAGGTGCTGCTTCACACATTATACTGCATTTTATCAAGAGGCTCATACTGACAGCTTATCCACTATTAGTGATCATAAGTAATTGTTGTTTAGGGTGGTAAGAACTTTGTACCTACAACGTAAACTTTTAATTTCCCCTTAAAACTAGCAAGTGCTTGTGGCCATGACATTTTTGAAGTCTGAAATAGTAAGGATAAAAACTTTATTAAAAATATCCCAAAATGTGGTTTATTACGTTTTCTAATTCTTTCCACAAATCCTTTTAAATTAACTTTTTGTATTTGAGATTGTCCTTTCTCTTCTATTATACTTTTACTTTCTCTATGAAACATTGGCAAGTAACTGGTGATATATTATTTTAAGAAATGTCCTTGTAAAAAAAATCCAAATATTTGATTTTAATGATGATAATAAATAACAAGAAATTACCTAGAAATTAATTTTTAAAGGAACAATTTTAATAGTAAACAATGGTTTTCAAGACCATATATAGGAACAGAATTTATTTTGCAAAATTCTCTTAAAACAAGTTTTTATTTTTTTAAAGTTAACCTTTTTTTTCTTTCGCAGTGTAGTATTGAGATTTATGTATGCTTACATATATTTTTTTCAGCTCATTTGCCGCAGAGTACCTCACCTGATTACATAAATGTCCCTTTTCTCTGTGTATTTATATATTGTATATGTTAATTTTACTGGCCTAGGAAGGACTGCTAAAACTGCAGAACGGCCTAGTTCAGGTTTGTCTTCAATGAATTGAGTTGCCCTATCAATTGGAGGGTCATAAGCAGGTATGCTTAATGGGAAATAATTATTGTAACAAGCCTCTGTGAAAAAAATTACACAAAAATTGCTTCTGAGGAATTTTTTTAATTACTGATTTTTTAATAAACTCATCTACTTGACTGAAGATTTGAATGTAGAAACAAAAGAATCTAAAATTGCCTTAGGGAGTGAGGTCAGGTGAAGGTTAGTCAAAGGAAGGGGGAATTAAATGGCATTCATGGCTTTGGAAAATGTTTAATCATTGCACACACATACACACTTAGCATCAGAGCATTGATAGGTAGGCTCTGTAAATATGATTTTATAAAATTAGATGAATGTTTCATTTTATTCTTATGATTTGGCTTTCTGAGTGTATTTCACTTCATAATAGAATTTTGAAATTTGAAAGACAGGGAATGTTAAAACAACTATGGGGTATTAAGATATTCAAGTTATTATTTTGGCTTAGAATGAGGATTAATTTTAGTAGAATATTGAAAGAGGGCTTTATGTATTTAGAATTTATAGGGGACATTAATGAGGAGGAATATGCAGAATTTCTATAATCAAATGTTCCAGTCCATAAAAAAAGTAGAAATAGTGACTAGTTTCTATACACACTTAGCTGGAAATTGAGGATGTAAGCAGAAATTCCTTTTATTATGAAGCAGTTGATTATAAACAAGAATGTTTTATTCTCAACATAGGACAATTTCTTATGAAGAAATACTTCAAATGGGTTGTATGTTCTCAGACAATATTTTAGTAGTAAAAACGCCTGATTAAATATTAATTCATCCCATTTTTTGCTGATTTTTACTCTACTTTTTCTAGATTAAAAGCAAAATTAAATTAATAAACAAATCTTAAAAAGATGTTGCTTTAAGATTGATGAGCTTTCTTTAAAAAATTTTCTGTTACGTATACTTAATTTTTGCAACAATCTCTTGGATACTTTAATAAGATGGGGTCAACCTTTAGTAACTTTATTACTCCCTGAGACAATTGCCTCATGGTAAGACAATCTTTATTTCTTTTCATTTGACTATATACAATTAATGTTGTTTAGAGATTTTGTGGATGTAAGACAGGGATTTCTTCCTTTTTCTACTTCCACCAACTATGTTGCTGAAGAAGAAGGCAGTGAGGATGAAGAGACTAAAGTTTCACTTCTTTATTATTAACATGAAAATCTGGAAAAAGTATTTTAAACTCTCTAAAATTATTAGATCACCAGCAGTTATTATATTAATTTTCTAATAAAATCTTCTGAAGAATTCCTTCTTACACCAACAGTGATAACTGCAATGCAATTTATCTGAGGATACACTGGCAAACCTTTGCAGACTTAATAAAAATGGATTTAAAGAAATTGTACTGAGCAAAAAGCCTTTTATGTGAAACAAAACTGATGAATTTTGCACCGTGTTGGTTTGCAAAATTATGGAAAGGAAAAAAAAAGTGGTGTGCTGTTATAACTTTGCCGAGTTTCTTCCTTCTCAAAAAATCTGTTTTTCTCTTTTTCAAATTTCCCCTTTGTGGCACAAAATAAAGCTAGTGAGATAGATTTGCAGAATAGAGACAACTAATATGTCCAGAATCTAGAATACTTTAATATTTCTAGGATCTGCATTTTTACCATATAAAAGCCTTTAGTGTCTTATCTGGAAGATGCTGTCAAAAGTAGTATTATGAGAAAATGATGTGCTTTTTTTGTTTTAAATTTTGGAACACCAAAATAACTCAGTATTTGTTAACTTGGTTAAAAAAACTATCTATTTTGTAAAAAAAAACAAAAAAAACAAAAAAAAAAAAAAAAGAAAAGAAAACAAAAGAAAAAAGAAATCAAACCAACAACCTAGGAAAAACTGTCCAGCCCTTAGTATTGCTCCCAGAATAACTGTTACTCATTTCTCTTTTATTTGGAGATGAAGAAGAAAATGTTCTCCTACTTTTAGACAATGGGAAAATATATTAGTATAGCTGTGTACTTAGAACTAAGTTTTACAGAAGGGAAGGCTAATCAAAAGAGAGTTAAGAAAAAAATCTGAGCATGGTTTTTACTTATTTTATGGTATTTATCATTTAGGCCAGGTTTATGAAATTATGAGTGACTCAAAGTGGAGCTAACAATCAGACAGAAAGGACTTATTTAATGACCGATAAGTTAATGTGGTTTGAGGGGGAGTTTTTATTATTCTTGAATTTTTAATTAACTCATAAATGCAGATGAATATTGTGCCTAAAGAAAATGAACAAGTCACACAATCTCACTACTTGTTCCTTTACCTATACAGATAGAGAAAATAATATCTACTAATACGGTTATTGTGAATGTTCGAATGGGAAGAAAGAATTTTAAATTGTATCTGATTGGAAGCGTTTGTATAGATCTAAAACAAAGGGGTAAAATGAAGTAATTGTCCAGAGAATCTGGGTAGAAAACTCTCTTTAGTCTTCTTTATTTGATATTTTTAAAGGAAATATTTGTGATTTGAGCCAACTTTATATTTGAGCCTTTGTTTTTATGCAAATTCTATAAAAATACATTTTTTACTCTCATAAAAAATTTCAAAAGCTGCAAAATGCTTCTTTATTCCTTTTAGCATTTAAACCTCTTATTCCTTGTAGAACTTAATAGGGCGCATCACAACCTGAAAAAAAGTATAGCAACTGTTTCTGTCTGTATAAAATGAAGGTAACAGGATTGTAGTAGGGATCAGCTCCTATAATATGCATAAATATGCTTTACAGAAAAAAAAGATTTTATACAAATTTTAATTATGTTTTTCTCTTATTTATGCTGGCTCTTGTACATTGAGAGATATTACCAGGAGAATTTCTTCCAAGGAAGTTTTCTTGTCATGAGCCTGGGTTTGCAATGAGCCAGTCACACTTACCTGGTTTCCCTTGTGACAAAATTAGGCGTTTGCCATTTGGCTCACTAGGGTGATGGCTGCAATTTGTGTTATTGAAAATAAGTGATGCTAATTGGCCCATGTGGAGATAAGTCTTGTCGCCTTGGTCTCATTAATGCCATGATTTAGCCAACAGAGCTAAGCAGCAACGAACTCAATGATGGAGCTACTAACTTCCCATTGCATTATTTTCCCACACTCTCAGCTTTCTCACATTTACATTTTTTACTATATTCACAAAAAAAGTATATTTATGCCCCTAAAGATTTTTCGGATTCTAAAAAGTCTGACAGTGAAACTTTATCATACAGAAAGTTGTTTGCAAATGTGCTTGAAACTTAATAAAAATGTATAGCTTGAGAGACTTGGCAGTGTTTTAATATATGCACCTCCCAAGTTTTACCCAGCTGGAAGGAGGAAACCCTGATGAATTTTTATGCCTCTTGGAGAGCTAATAACAATATTTGTTGAAGGGAGGATTCTTTCAGGAGCCCTTGAGGAAAAATACTATTCTCCTCTTTGAGTCGGTGAAATTTGAAGAACAACTTCAAGCAGCAACACTGTTGTCAAAAGAAACAGATGGGGCAGTTTCTGAGGTCATTTCTTACAGTATCTAAAATTAATTTACAGTAAAATATCTACCTAACTAGAGGCTAATTCCTTTTAAGAATTTCTGAACTGGAAAATGAGCTCACCAGCTTTCTGCTTCAAATTTCTCTTTGTAGAACCGATCAAGCGGAAGGATGGGTATTATCTGAAATGTAGATCTGAAAAAAGAACATTAACAATAATGACATTTCTTCACGGTGCTCATTTAGAAATATGAGTGTAACAAGAGTGTGTACATAGAAGATGCCTTCACTTAAAACCCATCTGTCCTCAATGGGGTCATCAAAAGGTCAGATATTGTGTCACCTTGGGCCATTTAGCAGAAACTAAAGCTTTCTTTCCAACCTTTAGGCCTTCTTTTATTTCCTGGAGACTGGTTTTCCCTTGGCAACAATTCAAAGTGCTAATTCCATAGGTTGAAGGCCTTTAAAATGGAAAATGAAAATCCCTCTTGACTCCCTGTAGTTGATTAATTTGCACTAAATGTGGGTGAGAGACAAGAAAAGCTGTCATTTTTTTTTTTTCCAAAAGAGGAAAAGAACAGTGGGGCAGAACTGATTGCAATTAAATATATGTTTTAACAAACATGAGAGAGAATTAAGGAAAACAAATATGTATAGAATATTCAATCGACTGTGTCTTCAAGTTTATGGGTTTTTTTAAGTATAAAATAATAAGATTTCTTATGTTTATCATCATGTTGTTTGTTGATTCATATTACAAATACTGGAAGCATTTATGTTTTTCATATTTGCTTTTTGAACTCCCTCAGAGATGTGTTGTGACTGAGAAGTTACTCCCGACTCATTCCCTCCCTCTCCCCACCCCCCCACACATATATAATGGTACGTGATATATCATTAACGCAAACCAAAGTTTTGGCAAATATGTGTGACTGTGAATATTTGGAATCATCACTCATGATGAAAAACTCTTTGTCTCTTTGTCACAATGTTGGTTTGAAACAAATGGTTTCAGCACTAATGAAGAGTATAGCCCAGACAAAATATTTAATCAGCCGGTAATATTGTATGACTGTGTTGGTATGAAAGGAGAGTGACCAATTTTTATCATTTTTTATAGTTTTGGTTTCTGTTAATGATATATAGGTAAATGACACTCAAAGAAGTAAATAGTAGTACGCTATAAAACACAAAAGAGCTTTTAGAGACCATCTAGTCCAACCGCTTGTTCAACGGAAATAAAATGAAAACTCAATAAAAGTAGTCATCTCATTAAACACAGAAAGGTTATTAGTATGTAGTTTCCCAGACCTATGATTCCTTCCACTACATTATGCAAATTCTATAGGTTTACCCTGTCTTATCTTCAGCCACTCCTCTTCTTGATCTCTTATTTGTTAGTTTGCTTGCTTGCTTTGTTTATAGACAATATGCAACTTGAAATATTTGTAGGTCGAAATAATAGTTTATTCGTATCATATGAAGACAATCTCTGTTCTATAAGAATCAGAGAATGTTAGAGTTGGAAAAGACTGTGCTGAGTATAGGAATCCGTTTCTCAGTATCCTTATTGAGAAGTTATTTTGTTTTTGCTTGGACGCTTCAGAATGGGAGCTCATTTTTTCTTTTTTTTACAAGGAAGGCTATTTTATTATCTGATAACATTGTTAGAAAGTTTTAAAGTATTATACTAACCTTTGTCTCTTTGTGATTTGCATCTATAGTTCTTTACTTTTCTTCTACATAGGACCATATAGAGCCACTTTTATTTTTGTTTCATGTGACAGCATTTCTACACTTGAGCAAATTTAATCATGCCCTTCTTGCCTTCTAACGTCTCCCAATTCCTTATGTGAGAGCATTTCCAGATCTTTCAAGATCCCATGGACTTTTTTCTGCATGGTGTCCAGTGGGTCAATATTCCTCTTCGAAATGGATGACAATTTACAGATTTATTTTGAGGAGTGCAGAATGCAGAAGGACAACTTTGATCCAGAGATAGATATATATATTTTCTATCATGGGCAATTAGTATTTTGAGTGTTTACTATGAGTCAGAAATTGCTATGTACTTTACATGAATTATTGAATTTAATCTTCAACATTACCCCATGAGCTAGGTACTTTAATTATTTCTATATCATACATGACAACACCGAGGACCAGAGACATTGAGTTAGTTATTCAACGGCTCATAGTTAATAAATGGTAGGCATGAACCCAAGATTTCTTAACTTTCAAAATTGGAGTGTGGACTGCTACCTTATGCTGCCTCCTATACCAACTGAGTGACTTATTTGCCTACCCTCCTACTGTTGGTTCATTTTAATATTGTACATAATCTGGCCAGGCAGGGTGGGTCACACCTGTAATCCCAGCACTTTGGGAGGCCGAGGCGGGTGGATCATCTGAGGTCAGGAGTTCAAGACCAGGCTGGCCAACATGGTGAAATGCCATCTCTACTCAAAATGCAAAAGTTAGCTGGGCGTGGTTGTGCACCTGTAATCCCAGCTACTCCGGAGACTGAGGCAGGAGAATCGCTTGAACCAGGGAAGCAGAGTTGCAGTGAGCCAAGATTGTGCTACTGCACTCTAGCCTGGGTGACAGAGCGAGACTCTGTCTCTCTCTCTCTCTCCCTCTCTCTAAATATATATATATAGAGAGAGTACATAATCTTAAATTATTCTATTTCACACAAATAACAATTAAATTTAGTTTGTACTTGTACACCGGGCTTATAATCAATTGCTAGTAGACAATTATATTTTTTCTTTTCCGTTTTTCATCCTGAAAGTATTGCTCTAACCGTCTAAATTTTTGAATACTACTTCATCTCTTAGATGTGTCATTTATCGTGTCGACTAACAAACCATTAACATCTTTAATTAAATTATCTATAAATATTGGACAGAACAGGGAAAGCCTTTCAGGTTGATATAAATTTCTTACCTCATATTGTGTATGAATATCCAATCAGGTGCAACATCACCTTATAGTACTGTCATATAGCTTATGTTTTCCATGTCATTCACAAGGATATTACAGGAAACTGTCAAGTACCTTGCTAAAATAAAGCTACCTTGTGGTTATAGCATCCTCCAATTAATTCAATAATTATTTATTTAACATCTACTACACAAGAATGGGATGAAAAGATAACTACTGACCTTAAAGCACTCATTGTCTTGTAAAGAAAAGAAGACTGTAAAATAGGCTGGATGCTGTGGTTTATGACTGTAATCCCAGCACTTTGAGAGGTTAAGACAGGCAGATCACTTGAGTCCAGGAGTTCGAGGCCAGCCTTAGCAACTTGGTGAAACCCTTTGTCTACATAAAAATACAAAAATTAGCTGGGTGTGTTGGTGCTTGCCTATATTCCCAGCTATTCAGGAGGCTGAGGTGGAAGGAGTATTTGAACCCAAGAGGTTGAAACTGCAGTAAACTGAAATAGTGCCATTGCACTCCAGCCTGTGTGACAGAGTGAGACCTTGTCTTAAAAAAAATGAAGACTGTAATACAATTAACTCTAATGGACCTTAATCTGTTTAAAAACAGAGGTACAAATAATATGCTTTGATGGTCAAAGGGAAGAGGAATTATTTCCAATTTATGAAGAGAAAAAGAATGTTTATCAATCTAAGGAAACTCCAAAAAGGGAGGTTTACTTAATTTGGGGATTGCCTATTGATAAATCAATTCTAAATCTTGGTGATTGTTTCCACTTCAGTCACAAAGTATAAATCCTTAGCTGTACTTTTCTGTCAAAAGAATCACTTGTTGGATATTTGATAATTTATGCTAGGGTAAGTCAGTTTGGCAAGCTTAATGTCTTGGAACTTAAGACACAGTTATTCTGTGTTCTTTCCAAAAACATATGAAGTCGTCTCTTCAAACTACCTACTTGAGGACTTTTCTAGTAACCTCAAGGAGTGTTTTCTTATCTTTACGGGTCATTTGCATCATAAAGGATCACTTCAACAAAACTTTTTAACAAAAACTTTTTTAACAAAACTTTTCCAATGTGGCTTCCTCTCAGAATTCTACTTCTCACAGGGGGCTCTGCCCTTTTGTTGTTTGGAATATTTTAAACTCCTTTGAGCAGACAGAACAGAACCATTTAAAAACATAACTACACAGTGTTTTCCTCATACATGCATACAATATTTACAAATTAAGCCTATGTCTACATGGTGCTAAAATATCTGCTCAGTTCCGTCTTACTTATTGTTTTATTGTCGCTGTTGTTGTTGTTGTTGTTATATAGATATAGTGACCATGTGCCCTGAGTTTAAAAAGATGATTTTAATTTCAAATAGTTTGTCTCATTGCCCCCATAATTACGCTTTTATCTGTAGGAACATGTGTCCTATTTTGAGGAGGGGGGAAAAGTTTATCTGCTTACTTTATCGATAAAATATTTTAAAGATTGAATTATTTACATGGGCCAGATATTTTGGTGTTCTGTAGATGAACCCTCGATGTCATTAGAATATGATATGTTGGATACGTTGCTCTTTCTATTCATGTCTCTCTCCTTCACCTAACACATGGTTTGAGAACTCATAAGCAAACCAAAAGCTAAAACAATTAATCTTGGCAGCACTAAAGCTTATTGGGTTCATTATTATAAAAGACACGATGTAGATAAGAATATTTTAAAATGTAATTCAAAAGACAATGGCAGAGACACAGTCACTCTTTTAATATTTCTTAACGCTCCACAAGGCAGATCACCATATTGAGGCACATAAAATTATTAATTATTGAACATGTTCTCTACACGCAAGGAGCAGTCACTCATCACCTCTGAGCCTCTGTTTCCTTTTCTATAAAATGAGAATGACAATAAATAACAGCACCTATCCCACTGAAGTGTTATAAAAATTAAGTAAAATAATTTTAAATTGTTTAGTGATCCTGCTACAAAGGAAGTACACCATGAATATTAGTTACTAATATCATTATAACCAGGAAACATATTTTTTTTAATAATTCAATGTAAGGATTGTATAATACATTCAGGCAAAAGGAAGGTTTGGAGTTGAGCTTATAGTTAAGAGAACAGGTAAAACTGATGACAAGAAAAAACCCTAGAGGAAATAGATCTTGAACAATGAATTAAAGATAGGAAAATATAAATTACATGGATAGATAGGAAAACAAGGGGCGACATACAAAAAGGCACACTTGACTGTTACGTGAACACTAAAACCTGATTTATTGTAATAAACAAAATATTCCATGTACTAATCTAGTGCATTGCCAATCAAATGTCATAATTTTAGTTTGTCGTTATTTCAGGTAGTTTTTGTTTTGTTTTGTTTTGTTTTTTTGAGACAGAGTCTCACTCTGTCGCCCAGGCTGGAGTGCAGTGGCACGATCTTGGCTCATTGCAACCTCTGCCTCCCAGGCTTTAGCGATTCTCCTGCCTCAGCTTCCCCAGTAGCTGGGACTACAGATGCGTGCCACCATGCCTGGCTAATTTTTTTGTGTTTTTAATAAAGACGGGGTTTCACTGTGTTAGCAGGATGGGCTCCATCTCCTGACCTCATGATCCGCCCATCTTGGCCTCCCAAAGTGCTGGGATTACAGGCGGGAGCCACGGAACCTGGCCTCAGGTAGTCTTTTTAAAGCCACATCTAGTTACAATAGTTGAATTCAAAAAGTTGAACTAATCAGCCACCTGACCCTACTGTTACTAGGGTCACTCTTTTATGGGGTACCTCATATCAGTCTCTGTAATTTTTTTACAATTTCTGTCCTTTATCAAACTTTTACTTAGAATTGTGATCTTTGACATCTGTGGTCTGTATTTTGAGTTTTTACATGGTTGATTGGTGATATCTGGGTGAAGAATACTTATGACAACAATTTCTTAATAGCATTTATTATGCAATAATTCCTGGACTTAGTACCTTAGATCAATTACCTCATTACATACCTCATAAGGTAATCTTATTATCATCCTTATTTTACAGATGAAGAAATGAAGGCTCGGAATGGACAAGTAACTTATTGAAGGACACATAGCCAAGTGGTAATAGTTGGATTTTGAACTTAGGCAGTTTGGCACTTGATTCTATTTTACTACATCACACTGCTGCCTATTAGAAAGTTCAATGTCTGATAATATTGCCTAGCAAATAATAAATTCATTATAAACATTTATTGAATGAATGAGAGAGAATGAATGAATTAATGTTGATATTAGTTAAACTTGTAGGACAATCTCACTATGCTAGTATTGTTATAAGGAAGAAAACTAGGTAATTATTCACTACACTTAATCCATGTTAATGACCAGGCCAGGTCAAACACTCATTTATGACTCAATATTATCCTCTTTTTTTGACCAGCTATTACAATTACCTAAACCATACACTGAGAATTTCCTAAAACAAAGCAAAAGGAAGAAGGTATAATATCAGATACATTTGGTGTCTAACTCAAGACCAATATTTCACATTTCAAATTATTCCACAGACCAGTATAATCTAAATTTATTACTAAAGATGCCAACAGACATGGAAAAGAGAAAAAAATTAAGAAAGTCATAATATAACCACTGTCAAAGCAGATGGGGTGGAAAGGAATCTAGGAACTAAACATTTGACTTTCCTGGACTAATCCATGAGATTATTGTTTAGAAGGATTGCTCTATTCTGCATAATTCAAGTTTTACCTCATACTATTTGTGTGTATTTCTCTATGTCTATCGCTACTGAGTTTTCTAGTTTGACAATGGACATTATTCTGGTGAGCTAGCTAATTTCCAAGACTCCCTTTTATTTCATAACAGATAGAATTAGCCACAATTTCTATTTCACACTGCCTATGTGTAGACACAGGGATCATTCAATTTGCAAGAAGAAAAAGAAGTTACCGTGTTGGAGAGGAATTTCCAAAAGCTCTCTCTTCATTTCTGACATAATGAGAAAGCTCAAGGAATGTAATTAGAGTTTCTTTTATGACACAGCGAAGTATAGTCATGAACTTTACGAAGTTACTGCCACCTAGATACTTTGAGTTCAATATGGGAATGCCTCATACAAGAGATTCATTGACATCTATCCATTTATCTATGTATCTGTGTATCTATCTATCTATCTATCGATCTAATCACGTATCTATATTTGGTAATATGTTTTTATCTTTAAAACAAGAAAACGGGAGTCTGAAATTTGTGTACTGAATTCCTCTGGCTTTATTTTTAAAAAGCTAGGCTTTATTTCATCAAATCAGTAAGTTTCATATTTGTGTTTTGCTTCCTTTTTTCTGTCTCTATTTCAAAGGTAGATCAGACACTATCCTATTGAATAAAAGTTTAATTGAATGAAATAATCATTTTTCAGTTTCACTGCAGTGGAAAATGGAATAATCTCTTAGTTTGCTGATTATGCTATTAAAATTAGCAGCAAAATGTTTCTTTTTACTGAATTTGTTTTTACGTCAATATATATTCTTTAAATGTTTCACAATTAGCCAGCCCATCTATGTACACTTTGAAGTAATGACCTTTTGAAATATTCTTATATTCTAATATTAATATTTATATTCTTTTCTGAATTTGAAACTTTGTGCATAGTGTATGTAAGTTCAGCGGCTTCAGGTCTGAAACTTGATTTTTCTCAGTATAACAGCATTAGCATTCAGCTGTGAGTATGTAAGATAATAGTATTAAAAGCAACTTCCATTCTGTTGTCATGGATGCAGCACAGCCCAATACTGGTGACACTATACCACTAGCCTTTGTACAATCTCATTTTATCTACTAATTTTAATTTCATTACATGTAAAATTAAATCACTATACAAAAAAAGTTGTGATTTATTTCATATTTGAGGCATTAAAATGTTAGAATCTATTGGTTATTTTTGAATATAAGATTCTTTAAAAATGTTTTTTAAAGCCATGTATGTCACTGTCAGTTATGAAAAATCAGAAACAAGAATCAAGAAAAACAACATTATATAAGGAAGAGAGTATTTTTTAAGTGAGTCAGTGATTCGGTATATACTCTTTTTGTGTGTATGTTATTTGAGGAGAAGTAGTAGTATTCTATAAATAAATTATAGAAATAACATGTACTTTTTTAATTCGTGGAGAATTGTACCATTTTCAAAACGTATATATATTTTTTTTTTTACAAAAGCTATACCATTGTTTCTAAAGAACATATTTTGTCAAAAGAAGTACACATTTGCTTGATAACTAATCATGGTAGTGGAAAAAACATTGGTCTCAAGAATGTTTGTCCCAGAGCTGATGACCATAACTGGACCTAGAAAAACAATATGCAACTCTATAGAACGCAGGAATTTTAGGGTTTGTAAGAAATTTACTTTTCATTATCGAATAACCTGAAGTATATGTAAGGACAAAGGAAATGCATAAGAAAATAGCCAAATTTATAGCTGATTGCCTAGAAAGTATAATATCCAATACGTCCTCTCTTTATTTGTGGGTATGTATTTATTTGTTCTTTTTGTGAATAAAATACCACTTTGTGATGTTCGTTCATAAAAAAGTCTTCGTCCTTTTACATACTTTTCTTTTTTTACAAAAAGAGATGATTGGCATTTTAATTTTAAAATTGCAATTAAAGAGATCCTTTATCTGTTAAAAACAATTTTTTTCCTTATCTGTGTTTTAATTCTGATAGTTTGTATTTATATGGTGTGAGAGAAAATTTTGAAAAGGTACTTTACGAAGCCTTAATAATATTTTTCAATAATTTTTTATTTGATGGTTGCTTTTCTGCATTCTTTGAAATAAAAAATGAAAAATAAAAATTTCAAAAGTAACTTTGGATATTAACTTTTGATATATTAGTAATAAAATATTTTGATCTTATATAATTAAATTTGTCTCCTGTTTTTTAATAATTTGAACCAGATAGGTTGTTTTTTTGTTATGATTACACCAAACATCTTTCACCTTATTTACATAAAGACACCTCAGATTGTATATTGCTTTGGCTGAGGATGATTGTAAAATAGGGAGGCTATAGAGTGGGGGAAATTTGGGCCCACTTATAATTAAACAACAATGAAACTACATGCATCAGTCAGTAAAAGCAGGCACCTACATTATGGAGTGAAAATTAAAGAGTCAAACATCCGAATATCTACTGTATCTGCCTGCTGCTAGACACTGAAGCATGGAGAACAGGATACACCTTTATGGATGGATAGATTTCCTTATTAAAAAAACACAGTGGGAAGCACAGTAGGGGAACTTACTAAAACAAGGCTTTGTGTAATTTCCTTGAAAGAAATTTCCCAAGATAGCAACTTGAAAAGCTTTTAATTGTATGACTAGCTATAGAGTGCGCTTTGCAATTGGTTGTATTTAAAAATTCCATTAGTTTGCAACAGATCTGGTAGAGTTTCCCAAACTCTTCTCTCTTTTATTTTTTTCCTTATAAAACATTTGATATCCGGACTCATTAAAATACATACATATTTGTGTCTGAATCCCTCTAAAATATTTTCTCAATTATATATTAGGTATTTTTATTTTGGATGAAAAATTTGACATAGAAACTGACATAATGGCATCACCAAATAAAATAATAAACTTTTATCGCTGTATTTACTGCTTCATCCATTTATTGTCTCACATGTTTTACCAGGTGAATACTGAAGGCAGTGTGGCATCTTTTTACTACTTATAAAAAGTCAACTTAACTGCTATAAACCTATCTTACTTCACACTATTCACTCCTAATAGTTGAAAAGAAATATGTCAAATGTCAGTTTGGAACTACTTGAAATAGGTTCTATTCTACTGCAAATTTTTTTTTCTTATCTTAGGTGTGACTTGTATTTTTGGAAAATTAATTTTTTTGAAATTGAGTATGCCTGTTATTTACATTGTCCATTAAATATATTTAAACAGTTAAGACTTTGAGAAATTATCATTTAAAATTATTAAAAGAAGTCTTTTTGAATGGTAACCTATTGGTGGAGCATGATTGAGCACCTTGTGAATTTTTTGATATTCCTTAAATAGATTTCTAGTAATGTGACCAATGTTTTTCTAATATAATTAATCTATTTACATGTATTGTACTCTTAGACATATGTTAAGGTTCTGGTTATAGTAGACATAGAATAGAAACTGATATAATTTAGAGCAAGTTAACAGGAAGGCTCAGGGATTTTTGGTTCAAAAAAACACTCAAGTTTATGTTAAAATAAGCATTAGGCTCATATTTATTAATTGTAGATTTAGATAATTCAACCTCAACATCAGAAATCGACTTTGAATTTTACATAATTTGTTCCAAAACTTATAAAAATATAGCTTAATAAAATCTAACTTGATTAGATAGACAACAGTATATGTCGAAGTAATAGATAGCTGCATACTATCTTCTCAATCTTGATTTATAGACATGTTATTTTTATGTAGTCATTAGCAGCAACACTTTAAAGTTGAATTTCCTCCTTCAAGTAGCCCTATTTTAAAAATACACCCAAAAAAGCTATTTTGCTAAAAATGGTGGGATTTTTTTACCTTCTTGTTTAGTAATGTAATTATGATCTCTAGGTATTTGTATTTTTCTCATAAAAAGGAGCCACACAAATATTTCATAAATATAAATCTTGAGAGAACAGCCAATTTTTTTTTTTACTTTCATGTTGTCTTTATTTTAACACAAAGACATTTTTAATATATTGGTATTAATTCTGTAGGTGGTACATAGCAGAAGATTTTAAATTAATCTTCTTTCTTTTAGAGTAACACTTGTAAAATTCAGTGGTATAGTTTTTGTTTATTTCATTATATTTGATCATCTTCCTACTAAATTTAATTTGTAAATTTATTAAACTACTCCAAGAAGGAGCATCTAAAGTGAAAGGATTATGTGTCTAAACTATGTCTACGTTTTGCCTGATGTTTTTTTAGCTGTCTGAAATTGTATTAGAAAAACTTTCTTTTTTCTTTTTTCTTTTTTTTTTTTTTACTGTTGATATGTTCCTCAGTGTCAGGAATGAAAACTATTTCCAGTTTAAAGTCGAAAGGCTTGGATTTCAAAAGAAAAAAGAAAGTAGTGCTTAGTGGCACTTAAAATTGAATTGTCAGTTTTATTGAGAACATTTTAATATACCACATTTGAAGATATATATACATATTTAAATAATTACAAATCATATTTGTAGAGTTTTGAACAATTCTAGATTTGAAAAGAAGAATAAGGGTAGAAGGCCAATGAGATGATTGTTATTTGATAATGGGGTAATTTCTCATTATAAAACTCATGCAATCTTCATTTTTAGGCATTTTATTTACTATAACCTTAAAATCCACATGCACTGTAATAATTACAAACTTTGGACTGAAAAGTACTCATGGTTTTAGAAAGAGGAACATATTTTTCAGTTTGCATTTTAAGTTAAAAATCTGATGTTCATACATTTAAAACAGCTTTCACATCACTAATGTACAGTTGCTACTTATAACAAATTTATTTTATGGTTCTTATAACCTCATCCAAAAATAAAGTATGGGAAGGATGGAAGATTTTCATGGGAAAGATTACTTATACATTTCTACATTTTCAAGACATCAATGTGACTGTGGAGGGAAACTAAATTTCAACATCATATGCTTATGCTACAAAAATGACCAGATATAATTTTGTTTTATATATTTCAGGGGGATTAAAGAGTTCCTGCAGGGAAACAGTTAATCTATGTTTAACTAAAGCTCTACTTTTATAATCTATCCAGTGCTTCGAGTTCTGTCATTGATCTATGATTTAGGTGATTTAAACCACCTCTTGGCTGTAACACTGGTTTCTGTCCAAGATGCTGAGTTGAATACTAATTACAAGATCAAATTTATGCTGTTGGGTTAGGCAGCTGAATGAGTTCTCCATGAGGGACTCCCTTATCCATTCCCTGCCACAGTTGAACCTTAGGAAGTTTTGTCAGAGAAAATAATAAGAAGAGAAATAAATGAATCAAAGAAAACTATTCTATATGCTTTAGTTTATTAAGCAATTATTTTTGAATCACACATATGCAGACATGAATGGGATGTGGTTGTACAGATAGAATACATAAACTGCATATTTACTGACTCATCTGTGTATCTGTGTGTGTGTGTGTGTGTGTGTGTGTGTGTGTGTGTGTGTGTGTGTTCATGTATGGGAACACAGAATAAATACTCAAAAAAAATCTATGACTTTCTTCATAACTCAAGTTAAATTAATAGCTAAGATCAGCTCCACAGAATGGCAAAGCTTCCATTCTTTGACTACACTCAAAAATTTCCAAACTCTAGATAACCAATTATTTTATTAGAGGTAACAGAATTTATTTGTTGAGAGAATAATTTAAGACATGTAGGTAACTAATTTCTGTCTAGAGAAGTAGTACCCAAGTGAGGATGACTTTGTCCTCTAGGTGACATTTGGCAACGTCTGGAGACATTTTAGTTTTAACTGGGAAGACAAGGTGCTACTTGGCACCTTGGCATCTAGTGAGTAGAAGCCAGGGGTGCTGTGCATTCTACAATGAACAAAAAAACTTCTTAAAACAAAAAATTACCCAGCCCCATATGTCAATACTGACACTGTCGAAAATCTTGGTCTAGAAGTACCATACACTTGTCAGGCATTGCTGGAAAAATGACAGTAATTGGTGTTTTTCACGTTAAAAAGAAAAGTCATGCAAAATAACTAGGCCAAATAAATGGCAGGATTGGAGTACTAGGATGTAGCTGTGAACAAAGCACAATTTAGAAGAATGTAAGACTTGAAGGCCCACTCTAAAATGTGACTTTTTCAATTTCAGTGGGCCTTTGAATTCAGTTTATTTTTTAGAAACAGAGCCTTCCTTCCCATATGTGCATGCATACCAACTTAAATCCTCTTTTCTTGAACTCACCCAAATACACATTTATGTATTATTGGTATATGCGTGTATTTTAAATTTGGAGACCTATATACTTGTTTGTATATTGGTTCGATCCGTTTGGGCATCTTTTTAATTTGTGGCAATTATACAGTTGAATTTCCTGTAGAGTAATGAACACTTATTCTTGAGACACATTTGCTATTTATCCAGGTCATTTATTGTTTCTTCAGAAATGGAGACTTAGATTGAACTCGTCCTGTAAAATCTGCAGCTAAAAAGCAGTGAGGTCTCAGTTTCCATGATGGAACAATAGCTGAATGCTCTGATTAGTCCTTTAAGCTGAAGAACTCAGAGGAGTGTGTGCATGTGCATGTGTTTGTGCCTATATGTGTGTAATTCAGGTTAGGAATGCCTGTTGATATTAAAATGTATGCTTTAGATTTAACAACTAACTGTCCATCACATCTTTGACAATGATTGTGATGCTTTAGTTACCACAATGGAATGGGGTTGACTAGAAGAAAATGGAAGCTAAAATCAGACTATTTCCTAGTTCTGTCACCTTATAACAACTAAACGCTATGTCTTACTTTCTCTTCTATAATTTTTGAATAAGAGTACCTACATCATAGGATTCTTTATGAGTTGAATAGGGAAATTAATCAGAACTTTAATAATAACGATTGTTATTAGAGTCTCAAACTTGTAATTCCAATTTAGAAAAAAAAATCTTTTTTTTTTGCTTACTGATTTTAAATCAGCATAATGTTTATTCAGTTAGTACAGGCTTCCCTGATTTAATTTCCATTATTTTATAATTTATGAGAAATAATTATTCAGAGAAGGTCCAGTTTCCTGGCACAACTCATTTAAGGAGGAAGAGTCTACTATAACAATTGGTAACAAGAAGACCCAACATGGAAGAACAACTTATTTTGACAGGTTATCTGACCATAGCAGTGGTAAAGTCAGGAACAGGTGACATTTGGAGAACCAAATAAGCAGGCAGAAATATGGCATCAAGGATGGCAATCAGTAGGTACCAAAGCTGTCGTCAAAGACTAGGATTTGGAAGAGAGATTCCCAGTCTTGGAGGGGAAGTGGCAAAGTTTATCACTGCCACAGTGAGTTCGCAGGAAGGCCATTTTTTTTCAGAGAAATGGGACTGGAGAGAAATAAAGAATATTCTTTAAAGGATTTGGGTACTACCACTTGAAATCTAGTACTACAGTGGTTTTGCCATAAGCAGCAGTTATTTTCTACTTTACTGCCCCTCTTTCTACAAAGTATGTAAAATATAAGAGACTAGGATTAATAGAAGAGATTTACATATCTGTAATAATCCATGAGTTTTTCTCTAAGAAAGTCCATATTTCTTAAAATAATGTTTGTATTTTTTACTTTATATAACTAAAAATTAATGTGAGTAATTTTTTAAACTTTTATTTTAGGCTCGAGGTACATTTAGAGGTTTGTTACAGGAAAACTTGTTACACAAGGGTTTGTTGTACAGATTATTTTATCACTCAGGTAATATAACTTAAGGAGATTTTAGCAAGTCCAGCAACGTAGTAATCTATTTCTAAAAACTGTTTTTAAAATGAATAGAAACATAGTGTCATCTGTAAGATATTTTAAGGGTAGATATTAACCACAGTCTATTTAAAATGTCTCTGGTGATCTGTATAACTCAAGACTGGTAGTAGTAATGGAGATTGTGGACATTTTAATTATGTCCTGCTCTCATTTTACTGGTCATCTGTGGACCCAGTCTTATAATTAATATACTAGACTGTAGAAGGGTGAGATTTAAGATCTTCTACTTTAAGTATTTTGAACTGGATCTGTTATTGTACTTTAAGTGCAATTGTTATTATATCTAAATGATGCGTGGATTAAGGAGTATTTAATTAAAAATATTTTCCCAAATCTGCTTTATAGAGATAGTAATACATATATTCAGATAACACAATATCTTATATACATAGAAACTTGAATCATGGTCAAATTGCATTATAAAATTTTGCTAATTTTGCTCCTGAAATAGTCATACCCTTATTATCTCTTAGTTAGATTATTGAAATAGCATATTAACTAGACTCTATGATTCCAGTTTCACCTCATTCTAATTTATTATTCATGTTAAAGCCAAAATCTGGGTGGAAACCTTCTAATTCCTTTCTTACCATTGTCAAGAAGAGGTACTTAAGTTTTATTATACATCAGTGTCACCTAAATAGATTTATAATATGTAGATGCCTAGGCCCCGCCCCCCTCAAAATTGATTCATAACATGGAGTAGAGCTCACAAATCTGAATTTTAACAGGCTTCTAGGTGTCTCTAATGTATGACTTCCTTTTACTACACTTTAAAAAATAGTGGCATTATGAATAAGGCCCAAAATCTTTCTCACAGCTTTTAGCATGCTCTAAAGAACAAAATGATAATTCCCGTTTGGGAATTCAAAGATCTTAATTCTGATATTATCAAACCCAATATATCAGAAGCTATTGTAACCACTACAGAAAAATGAATATAGATTATTCATGAACCTACAGGGTCACAAAAAGCTAATAGTTTACTTCAGCAGCCTCTCTCTCTTTCTCTCTGTGTGTGTGTGTGTGTGTGTGTGTGTGTGTGTGTGAGAGAGAGAGAGAGACAGAGACAGAGACAGAGAGAGAGGAGGTTATTAGCCAAATGATTCAGTGCATTTTATGTGGAAATCTTGGAAGCGTTACTTCCCTAGAAATAAAGATAGCTACCCTTGTTACCATTCATTGTCAATACTACTCTCACTCTCTGGCTGTAATCTAACTCCTTTATGCCTCTCTCCACTCTGATAGCCCAATATCAATCCCGTACCTCATCACTGTTCTTTTTGGGTCCACCATTTGGTCAGATGAGAGAATGCATTGGGAGATATTGGCACAATGGTGAAATATTTTTGGGGTTCTGGGATTTGTGACCACAACACATGATATGGGCTTAGCTCAAAATATGGACTTTCTGGGTCAGTCACGGTGGCTTATGCCTGTAATCCCAGCACTTTGGGAGGCTGAGGCAGGTGAATCATTTGAGGTCAGGAGTTCAAGACCACCTTGGCCAACATGGTGAGGCTCCCGTCTCTACTAAAAATACAAAAATTAACCAGGCACGGTGATGTGTGCCTGTAGTCCCAGCTGAGGTAGGAGAATCACTTGAACTAGGAAGTGGAGGTTGCAGTGAGCTACACTCCAGCCTGAGCAACAGAATGAGACTCCATCTAAAAAAAAAAAGTGGACTTGCTAAGATTTAGAGGCACATGGTCAGGAAGAGTCAAAAAGAAAAATCAGGTAAATAGATCACTGTGACTATTTGATGAACTCATTAACTCTTTAAGGACCAATTGCGTAATGGGACAAAATGAACTTCTCAACTCATTTGAATCTGAACATTTCCTCAAGTAGTCATAGTTGAGTTGCTAAAACACTGGCCCCATTTGTTGAAAACTGTTTGTATAATAGGGTTTTCATACATGTTTGCTGAAACACATTTTCTTTCTCAAAATACCTTCCTTTTGTCAATGCTTTGAAAATTGGGAGATCAGGTATGATAAAAACGTAGACTCGCTGCTAACCAAAATTATACTAAACCAGACTATTCTACATTTGAATTCCTTTGAGTAAAAGCACATCCACTGCATTTGATATAATGTTTCTATTTTTCTATGTGGAGACTCTGGTCAATTTTTTTTGTTGTTGTTAAACCTGATGTCCAATATCAACCCATGAAGCAAAAAGAATTTATAATGTCTTTAATGTGTTTTCAGCATTGTGCTAGGCAATGCTGAAAACTAAGAAAATAAAGATAAAACCATTTATTTGTTCTTTCGTTTGACACATATTTATTGAGCACTTATTATATGCAAGGCAATGTGTTAGCAAAACCAGTTCTTGATTTTCTCTCACAGAGCTTAAACATTGTTGGTAGCAGCAAGGAAACATACATTAATCAAATAATCACACAAATAACT
Source organism: Mandrillus leucophaeus (assembly GCF_000951045.1). Lineage (NCBI taxonomy): Eukaryota > Metazoa > Chordata > Mammalia > Primates > Cercopithecidae > Mandrillus > Mandrillus leucophaeus. The sequence continues at coordinate 333,776 of NW_012101609.1, forward strand.
ATTATATTTCAACTGGTAGAGAGGTCTACAGTACCATGAAAACATTTAAGAGGATAATTTTATCTGGTCTGGGAAGTAAAGTCTGTCTTCTTTCATATGAGAATTGAGGGATGAGTAGATGATAGAGTTGAAGGGGAAAGGTTAAGAATGTGGTAAGCAGAGAAAGGGGCTGTATCGAGATGAGAAATGACAGTTTTGAGAAAGTGAAAATCTACTGTGAAGGGAGTGCAGAGGCTGTGAGGAAGACATGGGAAATGAGGTAAGAGGTAGATACGGTACAAAGGTAACCCTTTAAGAGGTTTTAAATAGGAATTGGTGAGGTGATGTAATCAAATCTGTGTTTTAAAAATATAACTTTGGCTTATGTGTAGAGAGTTGACAGGTGGGTGCCAAAATGAAAGCAGGAAAATAAAACATACTACTACAGTAGTCCATGTGAGAGATGATGGTAGTTTTAATGTGCTGGCAGTAGAGGAAAGAAGTACACACATTAGAGAGATATTTAGGAGGCAAAGTTTAAGCTTTTAAAACTGCAAAGGCGGTTTTTGAAATGGATTATACTGGAAAAGATGGAATGTTTCTCTCGTGGAGGAGGTGGGTAAGAATAACTTGTATTTCAGAATATATTTGCCTTTTAATTACTTACAGTGCCCTTGGGAAAGGTAAGACATACAGTAAAACCATTAGAGTAGAAATAACAACAGTCCATAAAGATACTTGCTTGTAGGTGGTTTAGCCTTTAATTTCCCTGGAAGCGTTGGGAGAAGAGAGAAATGTCTATTGTCCCTTCCATGAGTACATGGATTCAGGCTTGACAATGCTGGTGGTGTGATAAGTTTACTTTACAAGTTGCTAGAACCCACAAATGGAATCCAAAAAGAGATAAGAATCCACCTATCACTGAAGTGAACTCAGTTCTCCCATGCTAGCTATTGAAGGTTGTAATATTAAAATAGTGGGATTGACAGAAGTGGATGGTTTAAGGCTAATTATATTGACTGAACTCTTGAAACTTATCACTCATAAATTTGAAGTTATTTTCTGCTAGCAAGTTTCAAGAGTCCTGGAAGTAGTAGTCAGACTAAGTTAAAAAGCAAATAATAGAATAGGAGCCAGATGGCCAAAGAGGAACAGCTCCACTCTCCAGCTCCCAGCACGAGCGACACAGAAGACAGGTGATTTCTGCATTTTCAACTGAGGTACTGGGTTCATCTCACTAGGGAGTGCCAGACAATCGGTGCTGGTAAGCTGCTGCAGCCTGACCAGCGAGAGCTGAAGCAGGGTGCATCCCCTTACCTGGGAAGTGCAAGGGGGAAGAGAATCCCTTTTCCTAGCCAGGGGAACTGAGACACACAACACCTGGAAAATCGGGTAACTCCCACCCCAATACTGCACTTTACCAAGGGTCTTAGCAAATGGGCACACCAGGACATTATATCCCACACGTGGCCAGGAGGGTCTCATGCCCATGGAGCCTCCCTCATTGCTAGCACAGCAGTCTGCAATCTAACGGCAAGGCAGCAGCGAGGCTGGGGGAGGGGAGCCCACCATTGCTGAGGCTTAAGTAGGTAAACAAAGCCGCTGGGAAGCTCGAACTGAGTAGAGCTCACAGCAGCTCAAGGAGGCCTGCCTGTCTCTGTAGACTCCACCTCTGGGGACAGGGCACAGCTAAACAACAACAACAACAACAACAACAACAAAGCAGCAGAAACCTCT
>NW_012101609.1:343221-343500 GCF_000951045.1 Mandrillus leucophaeus
AATGACTTTGACGAGATGAGAGAAGAAGGCTTCAGTCCATCAAACTTCTCAGAGCTAAAGGAAGATTACGTACCCAGTGCAAAGAAACTAAAAATCTTGAAAAAAGAGTGGAAGAATTGATAACTAGAATAATAAATGCAGAGAAGGTCATAAACGAACTGACAGAGATGAAAACCATGACATGAGAAATACGTGACAAATGCACAAGCTTCAGTAAACAACTCAATCAACAGGAAGAAAGAGTATCAGCGATTGAAGATCAAATGAATGAAATGAAGC
>NW_012101610.1:0-2668 GCF_000951045.1 Mandrillus leucophaeus
TGACACAAAGGAAAAAGGATTAAATAATAGTTGAGAATTAAAGAGAAACATCAACAAGGAGATGGCAACTATGAAGGATGAGGCAGAAAGTTAACTGTGTTCACCAATCAGAGAACACACTCAAGAAAGACATTACAGTCGGAAGAAATAAACATAAGCAAGCTTGAAAATCAGCCGGTCATTTTCGCTGGAAGAAAAGGGAGTTGGCTAAACAACAACAACAAAATGGAAAGTAGTTAGGTGCTAAATCTTAGGAAATCTGTTTGCTTAAATGGATTTCATTCAGCAGACAATAGAATAAATCAATCTCTAAAATTATTTCTAGCCATCTGCATTACAGGATAACTACCCTGGCAACAACGTGTGAGGTAGATTGGGGGTGAGCAAGTGGGTAAGGAGATGAGAAGAGCTAGTAAGAAGTAACGTGAACCTGATCTGTAAAGTGGTGTTGCCACTCATGAAGGAAAGAAAGAAAATGACATGACCTTTGACGATACAGAAGAGATCAGTGAAATGGAGAGACGAGTGATACTAATAGCTGAGGCCGAAAGTTATTGGGCCCCTGCTATGTGCCAGGCACTGTACAAAACATTGTATGTGAATTTCCCTTTTTTGCCTTGCAATAGTAGGTCTGGGTGATTGGAGGGTGATAACTTTCCAGGTAATATCTCACCAATATCATGACGGCCCTGCATGTCGGGTATCATTAGTGTCAATTTACATCTGAGAAAATAAGCTAGAAAAGTTATATATGCCATGTAACAGAAATAATAATACAGCCAAGGATTCAAACCTATGATTTATCGGAGTCCCTGAAACAAAGTGGATACTTAATAAATCAGTAATGAATAAATAATCATTGAACGAATCATTGATTAAATGGCTGATGATGACTGGATTTTGAAGACAACATATTCTGGGCTAAGACATAATACTGGAGGGGACAATAAGAGGTCATGTATTTTAAATAATTCAGGGATCAGAAATTTGATTTTAGAAAATCACAGCATTGGCCAGGCACGGTAGCTTACGCTTGTAATCCCAGCACTTTGGGAGGCCGAGGTGGATGGATCACCTGAGGTCCGAAGTTTGAGACCAGCCTGGCCAACATGGTGAAACCCCATCTCTACTAAAAATACAAAAGAAAAGTTAGCTGGGTGTGGTGGCTCACACCTGTAATCCCAGCTACTTGGGAGATTGAGGCATGAGAATTGCCTGAACCTGGGAGGTGGAGGTTGCAGTGAGCTGACATCACACCACTGCACTCCAGCCTGGGCGACAAAGTGAGATTCGGTCTCAAAATAAATAAATAAATAAATCAAAATCAAAATCAAAATCACAGCATCATAGAATATTGGAAGTGAGTTGTATCTGAATTCATTTAGATATAATTCCAAGAGTCCAGTTGATTATTACTTTATTCCAGAGAGATTTTAGGGCGTTTGGCATTTAAATTCTAACTGTAATATTCTTGTGAAGTAGACTTCTAGAACTAAAATGAAAAACTATACCTAGAATTCTAATTAAAGACAAAGTTATAGAATATTGCCAAGAAGCCTAAGTGCTCAGTTCTTGCCTGCTACTGAAACACAACCATCCATCAGTGTTGACTATGTAGAAATAATTGAACCTTCCACCAAATAAATTTGCCCCACACACTCAGAATTTTCTACAGAAGCTTCATCTACTACAAGAAAAGGGGAGTTACCTTCAGTCGATTTTCCTTTTCCCACACAAGGGATTGAACAAGGGTAAGATGATTCAGAGAGAAGATACATACAAGTACTAAAGGAATGAAAACACCAGAAAACATAAAGAAGAAATCATGGTAATACGATGGGTAGGGAAATCTCTGAACATAAACGCTGATACTGCTAAACAGCATTTCTGCAGCTTGGCCGCTATGATATTGCATGATGGCCTTATCCAGGGAGTGTTGCACAAACAGGAACCCTTCACTGATGTACCCTAAATGAGAAAACAAAGATTGATAAGTACAATAGACCAAAAAACAGCTGAGCTGAACGAAGAGAAAGGGAATTAATGTATGTCAGAGATAAAGCTAAGTGTAAGGAAGCTCTTCTGATAGTCTAAATTTCAGAGCAGCTATCATGGTTTTGCCACACAAAGACATAATACTTTCTAAAATGATCCTCACCCCTAGCTTACCAAAAGTGAAATATTGCATGAAATTGGAGAGCTGCTTTCTGCAATCTCAATTAATTTAAATAAGTGAGAATTGGATTAATTATCGGATAGGTAAAGACTTTGATTCTGTATCCTGGACACTTGAAGAGAGAAATGAAGCTCATACAACTAAGTGACATCAGTGAGTGATGCTGAAGTGCCACAGCTGAGTGACATACATGAGCTGACGTCTGATAGTCAGTGATAAACCAAGTGTGGTCCTTTGACTGGTGACAGTACGCAAACAGTTTCTTAGTGGTGCATGAATTGAGCACAGAAATGAAGGACAAGCACTTAAAACTTGCATAGAAATGTAGCATTGCCATAACATCTAAAAACTATTTTTTATGTTAATTTACATAGGTCCTTGATATACTCTGAGTGTTATTCCTGTGTGTATTTTCTCCCCTAGCAATCTTGCCTTTTTAATAGTGTCTTACGTATGAGAAGTATTTAACTTTGATAAAGTCCTATTTATCCA
>NW_012101610.1:4128-8455 GCF_000951045.1 Mandrillus leucophaeus
TCTCTACTAAAAATACAAAAGAAAAGTTAGCTGGGTGTGGTGGCTCACACCTGTAATCCCAGCTACTTGGGAGATTGAGGCATGAGAATTGCCTGAACCTGGGAGGTGGAGGTTGCAGTGAGCTGACATCACACCACTGCACTCCAGCCTGGGCGACAAAGTGAGATTCGGTCTCAAAATAAATAAATAAATAAATCAAAATCAAAATCAAAATCACAGCATCATAGAATATTGGAAGTGAGTTGTATCTGAATTCATTTAGATATAATTCCAAGAGTCCAGTTGATTATTACTTTATTCCAGAGAGATTTTAGGGCGTTTGGCATTTAAATTCTAACTGTAATATTCTTGTGAAGTAGACTTCTAGAACTAAAATGAAAAACTATACCTAGAATTCTAATTAAAGACAAAGTTATAGAATATTGCCAAGAAGCCTAAGTGCTCAGTTCTTGCCTGCTACTGAAACACAACCATCCATCAGTGTTGACTATGTAGAAATAATTGAACCTTCCACCAAATAAATTTGCCCCACACACTCAGAATTTTCTACAGAAGCTTCATCTACTACAAGAAAAGGGGAGTTACCTTCAGTCGATTTTCCTTTTCCCACACAAGGGATTGAACAAGGGTAAGATGATTCAGAGAGAAGATACATACAAGTACTAAAGGAATGAAAACACCAGAAAACATAAAGAAGAAATCATGGTAATACGATGGGTAGGGAAATCTCTGAACATAAACGCTGATACTGCTAAACAGCATTTCTGCAGCTTGGCCGCTATGATATTGCATGATGGCCTTATCCAGGGAGTGTTGCACAAACAGGAACCCTTCACTGATGTACCCTAAATGAGAAAACAAAGATTGATAAGTACAATAGACCAAAAAACAGCTGAGCTGAACGAAGAGAAAGGGAATTAATGTATGTCAGAGATAAAGCTAAGTGTAAGGAAGCTCTTCTGATAGTCTAAATTTCAGAGCAGCTATCATGGTTTTGCCACACAAAGACATAATACTTTCTAAAATGATCCTCACCCCTAGCTTACCAAAAGTGAAATATTGCATGAAATTGGAGAGCTGCTTTCTGCAATCTCAATTAATTTAAATAAGTGAGAATTGGATTAATTATCGGATAGGTAAAGACTTTGATTCTGTATCCTGGACACTTGAAGAGAGAAATGAAGCTCATACAACTAAGTGACATCAGTGAGTGATGCTGAAGTGCCACAGCTGAGTGACATACATGAGCTGACGTCTGATAGTCAGTGATAAACCAAGTGTGGTCCTTTGACTGGTGACAGTACGCAAACAGTTTCTTAGTGGTGCATGAATTGAGCACAGAAATGAAGGACAAGCACTTAAAACTTGCATAGAAATGTAGCATTGCCATAACATCTAAAAACTATTTTTTATGTTAATTTACATAGGTCCTTGATATACTCTGAGTGTTATTCCTGTGTGTATTTTCTCCCCTAGCAATCTTGCCTTTTTAATAGTGTCTTACGTATGAGAAGTATTTAACTTTGATAAAGTCCTATTTATCCAATTCTTCTTTTTCCAATTTTTTTCAAAAGTGCCTTTTGTGCCCTAACCAATCACTACCTACCCTCAAATCATAAAGATATTCTCATCAATGTTGCCATAGAAGCTTTATCATTTTAGCTTTAGGATCATCTTGGATTAATTAATTTTGTGTAGGCTGCAAGGAAGTGATCAAGATTCATTCTTTCCATAGGAATACCAAGTTACTCCAGCAAAAGTTGTTGAGAAGATTTTCTTTCCCCAGTGAATCATACTGGCAGTTTTGCAGAAAACCCCGCGACCATATGTGTATATTTCTGGACATCCTATTCTTTCTGTTGGTCTATCTGTTCATCCTCACACCTATATGACAACATCTTAATTACCGTAGTTTTACAGAAAATCTTGAAATCAGGCAGAATATGTCCACTGACATTGTTCTTTCCCAAGATTACTTTTTCTAATTCAGATCTGCCGAGACCAGCTCGGTCGTGGACACCCTAACCCAGCAGCACTAGAGGAATTAGACACACACACACAGAAATATAGCATGTGGAGTGGGAAATCAGGGGTCTCATAGCCTTCAGAGCTGAGAGCCTTTAACGGAGATTTACCCACATATTTATCGACAGCAAGCCAGTGATAAGCATTGTTTCCATAGATTAGAGATTAACTAAAAGCATTTCTTACGGGAAATAAAGGGATGGGCTGAAATAAAGGGATGGGTCTGGCTAGTTATCTGCAGCATGAACATGTCCTTAAGGCACAGATTGCTCATGCTATTGTTTGTGGCTTAGGAAAGACTTAAGCGGTTTTCCGCCCTGGGTGGGCCAGGTGTTCCTTGCCCTCATTCCGGTAAACCCACAGCCTTCAGCGTGGGCATCATGGCTGTCATGAACATGTAACAGTGCTCCAGAGATTTTGTTTACGGCCAGTTTTGGGATCAGTTTATGGCCAGATTTCGGTGCCTGTTCCCAAACCAGATCCTTTTCATTTCCATGTACATTTTAGAATAAACTTGTCAATTTCTCCAAAATAGCATGCTGAGGTTTTTTGTGTTTGCTTTTGTCTTTGTTTGGAGACAATGTCTCACTCTGTCGCCCAGGCTGGAGTGCAGTGGTACGATCTAGGTTCACTGCAACCTCCACTTGCTGGGCTCAAGCAATTCTCTCGCCTCATCCTCCCTAGTAGCTGGGACTATAGGCACATGCCACTCACTGTGCCAGTTAATTTTTTTTTTTTTTTTTTGGTATTTTTTGTAGAAACAGGGTTTCATCATGTTGCCCAGACTGGTCTTGAATTCCTGAGCTCAGGTGATCTACCCACTTTGGTCTCCCAAGGTGCTGGGATTACGGGCATAAACAACCACAGCCCAGCCCATGCTAAGATTCTGACTGTGTGTGTATTGACCCTGTAGCTCAGTTTAGGGAGAAATTACATTGTAACAATTTTGAGTCATCCAATCAAGGAAGTTAAAATATTTTACCACTTGAGGTTCTTTAAATTTTTCTTTTAGAAGTGCTTTGTTATTTTTGATGTATGCTTATTATAATTTATTTTCATGTATTGTACTTGTATCTTGGGATTTTACTAAGTTAACACATTAGTTGCAGTAGTGGTTGTTTTTTTTTTTTTTAATTTCATTTATCTGTATACATGATTCTGTCACCTGCAAAGAAACATAATTTCTTTCCTTCTTTTCCTAAATTAATGCCTTTTATTTCTTTTTCTTTTTCTGGTACAGATGAGAACTTCCAGGAATACGCTGAATAGAACTGATGAGAGCAAACATTCCTGGTATCAGGAGGGAAACGTTCAATTTTATCAGTAAGCTACAAACTTTTCGTAATGTGCTTTATCAGATTGAAGAAATTCATTTTTTGGTACCTCAGGTAGGAAAATTTTTAAAAATATACTTTTTGGCTGCGCACGGTGGCTCATGCCTGCAATTCCAGCACTTTGGGAGGTGGAGGTGGGTAGATCACTTAAAACCAGGGGTTCGAGACCAGCCTGGCCAACATAGTGAAACTCTGTCTCTATCAAAAATACAAAAACAAGCTGGATATGGTGGCACATGCCTGTAATCCCAGCTACTGGGGAGGCTGAGGCAGGAGAATCGCTTGAGCCTGGGAGGCGACGGTTGCAGTGAGTTGAGATCACGCCACTGCACTCCAGCCTGGGTGACAGAGGGAAATTGTCTCTAAATAAATAAATATTTTATATATATGTGTGTGTGTGTGTGTGTGTGTGTGTATAATCTTAGAAGAAAAATAGTCTTTGCAGAATAGTTGCAAAGGCAATACAGAGAATTCCCATATACCATGCATTCTCAATGGGGTCACAGTATATGAACACACCTACAGTGTGTCTGTGGTATTAATACTTCATGGGGAAGCAGATATGGAAAAAATGTCTACAGGTCTCCTTAGAAAGGCAATAATAAAAAAGATTGAGAAATACTATTATATATCCTGCATGAAACCTCCCTAACTCCCTAATATTACATTTTACATTACCATCATACATTTGTCAAAACTAAAAACAAAAAAAATTGGTGCATGCAACAGCATTTATATTTTACACAAACTTTATTGTATTTTACCAGTTTTTCCCGAATGTCTTTTTTTTTTTTTTTTTTCTGTTCTAGGATCCCATTCAGAATATTGCATTGCATTTAGCTGTCACGTCTCCATACTCTCCTCTGAGCTGTTAGTTTCTCATTCTTTCCTTGTTTTTCACGACCGTGAGAGTTTTTAAGAATATTGGTCAGCCATTTTGGAGAATGTTCCACAATTTGGGTTTAATG
>NW_012101610.1:8940-11732 GCF_000951045.1 Mandrillus leucophaeus
ACCTCAAGTGATCCACCTACTTCGGCCTCCCAAATTGCTGAGATTACAGGTGTGAGCCACCGCACCCAGCCTGAAATTATTTTAAAAGAGAATAACATACATCACAATTCTGCCACCCTAACAGAGCAATTGTTTTCATATTTGGGTATCTGTCCCGGTTTTATGTTGATGAATATGCAGTTAACAGAGCTATAATTTGATAACAGAGTTCTGAACTTGGCTTCTACAAAAAGATCTCATGAATATTTTAATGACTGCACAATGCTCTGTCAAATTATATTTATATTTGTACTATTAACTTACCATACCTAAGATGTAGGTTATTTCACATTTTTAAGAATTATGCTAAATCAATCAGTTTATTTCTTTGGTTGAATAGTTTCCTCAAGGTAAGTTTGCAAAGTTATTGGTAAAAGCAAAGTCCCCACACGAAATCCTTATAAATGGTAGGCTGTATAATAAGTTGACGTTTTTAAATTACTATAGTTATATTAAAAATCACTATAAAAATAAAACTATAGTATAGTTTAAAAATAACTATAGTATAGTTATTTATAACTATACTATAGTTATATATAAAATCAATCCAACAGGATAACACACAGTTACAATTAATCAGGTTGTGTTGGTACCTACAAATGTTCATTACGTCATGTAAGTCAAAAGTTCACAATTAAACCACATGAAAATATAAAGATACACAATGGTAAGGACCAGGAAAGGATAAAAGGCAATAAAAATATGTTGTTCAAAGATATAGAATGTTTCATATGGGGTTTTGGACATATTTAAAAATCACCAAAATAGTAAGTTAAAAATAAGCAGCTTCCATTGCAAGAGTGAAGAAACAGAAATTTAAATATGTAATGGCTCATCCTATATGACTGGGATATTAAGAATAAAGATCTGCTTACCAGGACTCCCCCCATCTTCATCTTGGTTTCTGGGTCCCACTGAGGGGATAGGTGGAAAGAGAAAATCTGTCAACCAGCTTGCTTCTTCATAAATATTTTCCAGCATATTACTCTTCTTTTCATTACTAAAACGCAGGTAATATTTTACCTAGAGGAGCAATAAGAAACAATCAATATCTAAGAGCTCCCCCTAATCCCAAAATAATTAAAGAATAATCAGAAACAAAAGAAAGTTAAAGTACAACTGGGAATATGTGATTTCGAGGTAGACTGCCTGATGAGGCTGAAGTATATTCTGGACATCAGGAAGCGAGAGCAAATTTGTCCTAAGGCATCTATGCTCTAACTACATCTAAATTCAAGCCCACCTCCTTTAAATTCATCCTTTGTTAATTTTGTGAAATTTTTTATTGAGGTGTCAGCAACACTTAGATGCATACTGCAGGCTTGTGGTAAGCAAATATAGTGACAACTATAATTATGAATTTTTTTTTCCTAAACAGACAGATGGCTGCATACTAAAATGAAATGTACCAAAAGGCATTATTAATTTTCCTTCCCTTTATGTCAGTCAAGTGTAGTGTTCTAAGAGGAAAATCTCTTCCTCTCTTAAAAGCAATGATAGCATAAGGAAGACTCCGATATGAGAATGGAGGAGGAATGTGATAAGATCTAAGTGTGGAGTGTTGCGTAATCTAATTATTAAATGAAAAGGTAGTATTACTTTTGGAGAACTGAGTAAATGTCATGCTGAGGTTAACTAACTTTAAAAGATAAAAAATGCGCCAGGAGTGGTGGCTCCTGCCTGTAATCCCAGCACTTTAGGAAGCTGAGGTGGGTAGATCACTTGAGGTCATGAGTTTGAGACTAGCCTGGCCAACATGGTGAAACCTTGTCTCTACTAAAACTACAAAATTAGCCAGGTGTGGTGGTGGGCACCTGTAATCCCAGCTACTTTGGAGGTGAGGCAGGAAAATCACTTGAACCCAGGAGGTAGAGGTTGCAGTGCGCCAAGATCACATTACTGCATTCCAGTCTGGGAAACAAAGTGAGACTCTGTCTCAAAAAAAAAAAAAAAAAAGATAGCAAATGGACCAAGAGTTGTCAAAAGTCAGAAGGCTCAGACCAGAGAAATCAGGAAGAGTAGGAGGGACAGGCAGAGGCCATAGGTCTGGATGAATATTCATATACTCAGTTATCTAGACAAAAGTTTTAGGAACTTATCCCATGTTCAAGGAGGCAGCCCCTATTCCTCAAGGAGCTCAAATTCTAGTTGACGAAACATACTTACATTGTAGTATAAACTCAGTGACAGACACATGGTTAAGGTATTCATGGAAGGATGTAGGAGAGAAGGGGTACATGTGGTCAGAAGAGACAACACAGAAAAAGTCACAGCAGCAGTTGCACAAGGTAAGCATGTGCAAGCCAAATATAGGGCAGGGAGAGGGAGACCATGCCAGACAGAAGAGGTGAAGTTTTCAATTGCACCAATTTAAATTTAAATTGCCAAGTCCAGTGTATACCACTGAGCCTAGATCAGCATCAGTTTATAGGAGTCACCATCTTGAGGGACACTGACCTATACGGAGGAAGTTATGGGGTGGAATGAACGGATACCTATTACCCTAGTTAAAACCTGGCAGTTTTCCTTACTTTTTTTGTTCCATTGACAACCATCTGTGTGGCTCTGGGCATATCTATATGTTGTACTTTGGTTATTTCACTCAACACCAGAGACCCCAAGTTCAAAGCATTGTCCTTGCTTCTCCTCCTTGGGGGGTTGTTATCAGAATCTTCCTTGGTGTTTGCAGATGTTCTAATTTTGATTCAGCCTGCTTCAGTCCTCGAGTTATTTTCTTTATTTATAATTAGAAG
>NW_012101610.1:11782-13720 GCF_000951045.1 Mandrillus leucophaeus
GACAAAAGTTTTAGGAACTTATCCCATGTTCAAGGAGGCAGCCCCTATTCCTCAAGGAGCTCAAATTCTAGTTGACGAAACATACTTACATTGTAGTATAAACTCAGTGACAGACACATGGTTAAGGTATTCATGGAAGGATGTAGGAGAGAAGGGGTACATGTGGTCAGAAGAGACAACACAGAAAAAGTCACAGCAGCAGTTGCACAAGGTAAGCATGTGCAAGCCAAATATAGGGCAGGGAGAGGGAGACCATGCCAGACAGAAGAGGTGAAGTTTTCAATTGCACCAATTTAAATTTAAATTGCCAAGCCCAGTGTATACCACTGAGCCTAGATCAGCATCAGTTTATAGGAGTCACCATCTTGAGGGACACTGACCTATACGGAGGAAGTTATGGGGTGGAATGAACGGATACCTATTACCCTAGTTAAAACCTGGCAGTTTTCCTTACTTTTTTGTTCGACAACCATCTGTATCCTAAATGCAGAATGTTGGCTCTGGGCATATCTATATGTTGTACTTTGGTTATTTCACTCAACACCAGAGACCCCAAGTTCAAAGCATTGTCCTTGCTTCTCCTCCTTGGGGGGTTGTTATCAGAATCTTCCTTGGTGTTTGCAGATGTTCTAATTTTGATTCAGCCTGCTTCAGTCCTCGAGTTATTTTCTTTATTTATAATTAGAAGAGAAATTATGAGACTCACTCAAAAGAAAAAGGAAAAATTTCATGTTGTGTTCCCTGCTAATGAAGATGCGTATGTTTTATTTACTGCATCAGGTGTTTTGTCCCAGGAAATGTGCATTTTCTTTACCATCATCTGTAGGGCTACAGACAGTTGCCCTATCAGATGCAATGACAGAGGCAATGTCCACAATTGTCAGCGTTTCCTATGAGTCCAGTTTATGAATAAAGCCTGGCAGGTAGTTAATACAATTCCTTCCACATCAGCATGAGGCACTGACTAAATTAATGCACGGACACTGAAGTTAGTTAGATCTGGATTCCAATCCCTGCTGTACCACATATAAGCACTATGATCTTGGGAAAGCTATGGTCTCTCCACTTACAAAATGGAAAAATGAACAAATACCTCTACTTCATTAAATCTCTGGAAACTGGAAGTAGAAATATGAGGTTTTTGCATAAAACTTTCTCACCTTCAGTGGCAGGGGATCATTGCTATTTTTGAAGTCATGATCAAAAACAATAGCAGCCAGAACCTTTTCAGAGTTATTTACTTCCTTAACGTAATCTTCAAATTCTTCTTCTGTGGAAAAGCCTAGAACTGTAGAGAGACAAAAGTCTAATATGTGAGTTGTCCATATAAGAGCAAAATATATGATAGCTCTTCCTACATGTAAGATGGGAGACTATTTTACATGGATAAAAGGTTACCAAAATATTGTTATTAAATTTCAAAACACTATTGCTGAAACACTGACATAATGAACTAATGGATACCTTGAGTGCATAAAAATGTTAGGGGTTTTAAAAAATTTGACCACAAGTTTAAAATCATAATAAATTGTTATAATAAATACAGTTAAGTAAACCAAGGAATAAAGGATGCTTCAAACAGTGTTTTGAAAGTTCCATCTTAGCTGTGCAAAAATCCCCAATAAAACACTGGCAAACCAAATCCAGCAGCACATAAAAAGCTTATCCACCATGATCAAGTGGGCTTCATCCCTGGGATGCAAGGCTGGTTCAATATATGCAAATCAATAAATGTAATCCAGCATACAAACAGAACCAAAGACAAAAACCATATGATTACCTCAATAGATGCAGAAAAGGCCTTTGACAAAATTCAACAGCCCTTCATGCTAAAAGCTCTCAATAAATTCGGTATTGATGGAACGTATCTCAAAATAATAAGAGCTATTTACGACAAACCCACAGCCAATATCATACTGAATGGACAAAAACTGGAGG
>NW_012101610.1:15455-16428 GCF_000951045.1 Mandrillus leucophaeus
TCTCCCGTGCCTGGCTGGGTGGGACCCATGCCTATGCAGCCTTGCTCACTGCTAGCACAGCAGTCTGAGATCGAACTGTGAGGCAGCAGCCTGGCTGGGGGAGGGGCGTCTGCCATTGCTGAGGCTTGAGTAGGTAAACAAAGTGGCTAGGAAGCTCAAACTGCAGCTCAGCAAGGCCTACTGCCTCTAGACTCCATCTCTGTGGGAAGGACTTAGCTGAACAAAAGGCAGCAGACAACACCTGCAGACTTAAATGTCCCCATTTGACAGCTCTGAAGAGAGCAGTGGTTCTCCCAGCATGGAGTTTGAGCTCTAAAAATGGACAGACTGTCTCCTCAAGCAGGTCCGTGGCTGCTGTGTAGCCTAACTGGGAGACACCGCCCTGTAGGGGCTGACAGACACCTCATATAGGTGGGTGCCCCTCTGGGATGAAGCTTCCAGAGGAAGGGTCAGGCAGCAATATTTGCTGTTCTGCAATATTTGCTGTGCTGCAGCCTCCGCTGGTGATACCCAGGCAAACAGGGTCTGGATTGGACTTCCAGCAAACTCCAATAGACCTGCAGCTGAGGGACCTGACTGTTAGAAGGAAAACTAACAAACAGAAAGGAATAGCATCAACATCAACAAAAAAGGACTTCTACACCGAAACCCCATCTGTAGGTCACCAACATCAAAGACCAAAGGTAGATAAAACCACAAAGATGGGGAGAAACCAGAGCAGAAAAGCCGAAAATTCTAAAAATCAGAGCACCTCTTCTCCTCCAAAGGATCGCAGTTTCTCACCAGCAACAGAACAAAACTGGATGGGGAATGACTTTGACGAGTTGACAGAAGTAGGCTTCAAAAGGTCAGTAATAACAAACTTCTCTGAGCTAACGGAGCATGCTCGAGCCCATCACAAGGAAGCTAAAAATCTTGAAGAAAGGTTAGACGAATGGCTAACTAGAATAAACAGTGTAGAGAAGACCTTAAA
>NW_012101610.1:16701-18195 GCF_000951045.1 Mandrillus leucophaeus
GGCACAAGACAAGGATGTCCTCTCTCACCACTCCTATTCAACATCATGTTGGAAGTTCTGGCCAGGGTAATCAGGCAAGAGAAAGAAATAAAGCGTATTTGTTTAGGAAAAGAGGAAGTCAAATTGTCCCTGTTTGCAGATGACATGATTGTATATCTAGAAAACCCCATCGTCTCAGCCCCAAATCCCCTTAAGCTGATAAGCAACTTCAGCAAAGTATCAGGATACACAATCAATGTGCAAAAATCACAAGCATTCCTAGTGAACTACCATTCGCCATTGCTACAAAGAGAATAAAATACCTAGAATCCAACTTACAAGGGATGTGAAGGACCTCTTCAAGGAGAACTACAAACCACTGCTCAATGAAATAAAAGAGGACACAAACAAATGGAAGAAAATTCCATGCTCATGGATACGAAGAATCAATATCGTGAAAATGGCCATACTGCCCAAGGTAATTTATAGATTCAATGCCATCCCACTCAAGCTACCAATGACTTTCATCACAGAATTGGAAAAAAACTACTTTAAAGTTCATATGGAACCAAAAAAGAGCCTGCATTGCCAAGACAATCTTACGCCAAAAGAACAAAGCTGGAGGCATATGCTACCTGACTTCAAACTATACTACAAGGCTACAGTAGCCAAACAGCATGGTACTGGTACCAAAACAGATATATAGACTAATGGAACAGACCAGAGCCCTCAGAAATAATACCACACATCTATAACCATCTGATCTTTAACAAACCTGACAAAAACAAGAAATGGGAAAAGGATTCCCTATTTAATAAATGGTGCTGGGAAAACTGACTAGCCATATGTAGAATCCCTTCCTTATACTTTATACAAAAATTAATTCACAATGGATTAAAGACTTAAATGTTAGACCTAAAACTACAAAAACCCTAGAAGAAAACCTAAGCAATACCATTCAGGACATAGGCATGGGCAAGGATTTAATGACTAAAACACCAAAAGCAATAGCAAAAAAAGCCAAAATAGACAAATGGGATCTAACTAAACTAAAGAGCTTCTGCATGGCAAAAGAAACTACCATCAGAGTGAACAGGCAACCTACAGAATGGGAGAAAAATTTTGCAATCTACCCATCTGGCAAAGGGCTAATATCCAGAATCTACAAAGAACTCAAAAATATTTACAAGAAAAAAATAAGCAACCCCATCAAAAAGTGGGCAAAGGATATGAATAGATACTTCTCAAAAGAAGACATCTATGCAGCCAACAAACACATGACAAAATGCTCACCATCACTGATCATCAGAGAAATGCAAATCAAAACCACAATGAGATACCATCTCAGGCCAGTTAGAATGGTGATCATTACAAAGTCAGGAAATAACAGATGCTGGAGAGGATGTGGAGAAATAGGAATGCTTTTACACTGTTGGTGGGAGTGTAAATTAGTTCAACCATTGTGGAAGACAGTGTGGCGATTCCTCAAGGATCTAGAACTAGAAATACCATTTG
>NW_012101610.1:18790-34504 GCF_000951045.1 Mandrillus leucophaeus
GTGGCTCACGCCTGTAATCCCAGCACTTTGGCAGGCTGAGGCAAGCGGATCACCTGAGGTCAGGAGTTCAAGACCAGCCTTGCCAACATGGCGAAATCCCTTCTCTACTAAAAATACCAAAAATTGGCCAGGCATAGTGGTGGGCTCCTGTAATCCTAGCTACTCAGGAGGCTGAGACAGGAGAATCGCTTGAACCTGGGAGGTGGAGGTTGCAGTGAGCCGAGATTGTGCCACTGTACTCCAGCCTGGGCAACAAGAGCAAAACACCCTCTCAAAAGAAAAGAAAAGAAAAAATCCACAAAATTTATTCAAAATCCACATTATGAGAATCTCTACTATGGAAAACACTAAGAAATTAAGGAATGATACTACTTTATTGTTTCAATATTTGAGGCAATTACGTTTCAATATTTGAGGTGATCAATCAACGGATTTAGCCTAGATTAAACTGAATCTAATTGAAATTTTAAAAGACCGGGGTGTCATTTGTACTCTTCTGAGCCAAAGTAGTCATTTAAAATATCTGTATGTGGAATTGTATACACTAAAGATCTTCTTAGGAGTAACATGTTTGATGTAAACACGATATCAAAGGCTTCAAAAACCTGCAGGGGAAAATGAAATATCATGTGGTTTTATTACTAAGATTTAAAAGGCTTGATTGTCACAACTCTTCCTGTGGCAAATCCCCAACTATCTGATTCTCAAAAGCTTCCATCGGGAGCCTCATTATTGCCAAAGTAGATGGAATAGCTTGAGAGAGAACATCAACATCCTCACCAAAGGTACTATTCCATGCTTCTCAAGTCCCCATTTCTCAACAGGGCTTCCACTCCCTGCCACACTTGTCACCTGGACTCCAACGTATCGCTAGTTCTGAATCTCAAAAAGACGAGCATACAGTCAGTTCCCCCAGCTACTTTGCTCCACTCATTTTTTGCACAAAAAAACTATGAAAAACAAAGCAAAATAAAAATGTAACACTCAACTCCAAGGATTTAGCCTCCATCCTGGACAAGTGTCTTTTCTGTATGTATGGATCCTGGGTGGAGACCCTTGAGTTTTGAGCCTCCAAAACATCTGCATTTAGGTAAATGTGGTGGTTGGGCACTTGCTTTATATTTGCATAAAAATGAGGCATTCCTATAGTTCTCATAAACAAAGAAACAGGTTTATCCAAAGGGAAGAGGGAAGAATGAGGTCAGATTCTGGTGTTCCTGGGTCAATATTTATTTAGCCTGAGGGGTGATTGTGCATTCACAATATTTATCTCCAAAACATGTACTGTAAGCCCTCACTTATCATCATCAATAGGTTCTTGGAAACTAACTTTAAGTGAAATGATGTATAACGAAACTAACTTTGCCATAATCTAATTGATATAAACAAGGGTTAAGGGCCAGCATCGTGGCTCAAGCACTTGGGAGGTTGAGGCAGGAGGATTGCTTGAGGCCAGGAGTTTGGGGCCAGCCTGACCAACATAGTGACACTCTATTTCTACAAAATTAAAAAAAAAAAAAATTAGCCCAGGAGTAGTGGCCCACATCTATCATCCCAGTTACTTGGGAAGTTGAGGTGGGAGGAACGCTTGAGCCTGGGAGTTTGAGATTACAGTGAGCTATGATTACACCACTGCACCCCAGCCTGGGTAGCAGAGCAAGACTTTGTCTCTGGGGAAAAAAAGTTAAGTTTTTATTGCATATTACTGTTTTCTTTTTTCGAGGGGATGGGATTTTGTTCTGTACTCCTAGGCTGGAGTGCCTATGGTATATTTATGATCAGAAAAAACATCACCAAACATCTAAATAAATACCAAAACACTTCTAATATTAAGCATTGAAATAAATAATGTGAGCCATATATACATTTAAGACAGATTAACAAACACAAGTAAAATAATCATTTAGCTAGTTATTCCAGTTCAAGGTTGCAGGGGGCCAGAGCCTGTCCCTGCAGCTTACGACACAAAGTAAGAGCCAACCGTAGACTGGATGAATGCCATCACCGGGCACAGTCATGCACACCCCACATTCACTTAGACTGGGACAATGTCGACATGCCAATTGCCCTAAAGTGCACATCCCAGGCCAAGGCTGGGAATCACCCTTGGAGGACTCAAACTTTTTGCCACTCTCTGCATGTCTGCAAATGACCTCAAAAGTTACTTTGATGCAGGAGGAAACTGGAATGCCCAGAGAAAACCCACACAGATATGGAGAGAACATGCAAGCTCCACACAGACGACAGCCCGGGCTGGGAATCAATTTCTTTTTTCCAATCAAAGTTATAACAAAATGACGCTGGACAAAATGACGTTATTCCAGGGCCTGCTGGATTTGAGGCAGCCACTGGAAGAAAGGATCCGGCCTTCCTGACAGCTTTTTATACCCAGATTTCCATGTTGATCTCTAGTCAGCAACATAATCATTCCCCAAAGAGGATGAAATGTTGATGAGAGTAACAGCTTTCAACATGAGATGAATGAGACATCTCTCAGCCTCATGTGTGACTCCATATGACCAGCTTATACTTGGCTGCCAGTGTTCTTCTAAATCACTCATCAGCTTCAAAGAACCCCAGGGCACAGACCAGGACAAGGCTTGATCTGCGCTTGCCGCTAATCATGGTACCTCATGGCTGAGGGTGTGTCCGAGATTTTGGCACCAACCCGAGCCCTTTACTGCATCTCAAACAGGGTGGGGATGGTAGGTATCAAGGATAACCTAATTCGTTTTGAAAAACAGTAAATGGGCCGGGCGCGGTGGCTCAAGCCTGTAATCCCAGCACTTTGGGAGGCCAAGGTGGGCGGATCACCTGAGATCAGGAGTTTGAGACCAGCCTGACCAACATGGATAAACCCCATCTCTACTAAAAATAGAAAATTAGCCGAATGTGGTGGCGCATGCCTGTAATTCCAGCTACTCGAGAGGCTGAGGCAGAAGAATCACTTGAAACCGGGAGGCGGAAGTCTGTCTCTTATACACATCTAGATGTGTATAAGAGACAGCGCTAATCATGGTACCTCATGGCTGAGGGTGTGTCCAAGATTTTGGCACCAACCCGAGCCCTTTACTGCATCTCAAACAGGGTGGGGATGGTAGGTATCAAGGATAACCTAATTCGTTTTGAAAAACAGTAAATGTACTGCTTTTCTGGTCCATAATGCTAATAATTGTGATACATTGTGATACAATTATGGTGTCAGAAAAAAATGTGATTGTCCTTAGGGACTGTCACTGATGATACATTTTGATATAAAACTGCAGGTTTTGGCCAGGTGTGGTGGCTCATACCTGTAATCCCAGCACTTTGGGAGGGAGAGGCAGGCGGATCACTTGAGGCCAGGAGTTCGAGACCAGCCTGGCCAACATGGTGAAACCCTGTCTCTACTAAAAATACAAAAAATTAGCTGGGCGTGGTGGCTTGTAATCCTAGCCACTTGGGAAGCTGAGGCAGGAGAATCCTTGAACCCGGGAGGCGGAGGGTGCAGTGAGCCAAGATCGCACCACTGCACTCTAGCCTGGGCAACAAGTGCAAAACTCCGTATTAAAAAAAAAAAAGACTGCAGATTATTGTGAGGAAAGGGTTAATAGCAAACATAAATCCTATTTTCCTGGACCCAGATGTACCCACTGAGATAGCTATGAGTTTACTCTCTGGCAGCACTGTGCCTAGGTATGTGCTGAGCTAAAAATATAGAATGTTAGCAGTGCCTGGAACCCATTATCAACATTGCTTGCTGCAATACATCTCATCTAGAGACTGAACTTGGCTTGAGAAGAAAGTAACTAGGACTTTGCACAAATTCTGGCAAACAAAAGTGGCGGCTTCCCTATAATTACAGGGTCTACACCGTATCGACCTCAGCTCTTGAACTGCATGTGCCCTGTGTACTGGGGGAGCGTACAGCTGCACCTGCGCTGTTGGGAGACTTTCATATGGAAGTGCTGATGCTGTACATGTTATGTTCCCATCCTGGACGCCATCCATTTTCATTATTCACAGTTACATTCTATAAAGTCATCACAGACACTTGAGTTAGGGAATACCGAATGATTACTCCTAGGGAAAATACAAAATTAGGTTCCTGCAAGCCTCTGGTCACATTTTCATCAATTGATCAATACATAAGCTGTTTTTTGGGGTGTTTCTGTTTAAAGACACCTTATTTAATACATACTGTTGATTCACTAACACTGACCTTATGGCCAGCAGCAGTATAACTCATGCCTGAATTAAGCTTCTCTAACACAGGTACTTTGTACTTTCTCCAAAAGACATAATCAGGGCCAGGCACGGTGGATCACGCCTGTAATCCCAGCACTTTGGGAGGCCAAGGTGGGCAGATCACTTGAGATCAGGAGTTCTAGACCAGCCTGGCCAACTTGGTGAAACCCCGTCTCTACTAAAAATATAAAACTGTAGCCGGGCACGGTGATGTGCCTGTAGTTTCAACTACTCAGCAGGCTGAGACAGGAGAATGGCTTGAACTGGGGGAAGTGGAGGTTGCAGTGAGCCGAGATCATGCCATTGCACTCCAGCATGGGCAACAGAGTAAGAGCCTGTCTCAATAAATAAATAAATGAATAAATAAATAAATAAATAAATAAATAAATAGATAGATAGATAGATAGATATAATCATAGCCCTTTTGCACTTAGGAACATGAGACAGTACTTCAGCACTATGCCTGGGGGTGACATTAAACAACAAAATCACCAACATAAAGAACAAAGATGCAAAAAATAAAATAAAATAAAATAAAGGCACCAACTATATCAAGAATACTTGTTTGTAGTATGAGAGTTGAAACAAGGTGGACAGGGTGTCATCTTATTTGACCTGGCCAAGGCTGGGAACCACCCTTGGAGGACTCAATTTTTTTTGCCACTCTCTGCATGTCTGCAATTGACCTCAAAAGTGAAATGTGAAACGGTTACTGATTTTGAGTTACATATAAATTTTAGTGAGTCATTGAATTCACAAATTCAGAATCCACAAATAATGACAGTCAATTCTACTTTCTCAAGATAGTTTAATCTGGCGGTATATTTGGACTGCCAAATACTTAATACTTAAAGTATATTTGGACTGCCATCCAAACCTGAGAACATTGTTGGTGGCTATGAAATTATGCTAAGGGGTCATAATCATCACTTTTGTAACGCTGCAAAATACCAGGTGCATCTAATAATCTCCCTTTCTCAGGGGGTAGGCAAAGCTGGCACACACATTTCAAAGCTGAAAGTAGCTTCTCGGGGCCTGGAATCAGGGGGGCACCTACACGGTTGGTCAGGAGCAGGAGGAGACAAGGGCCTCAGAGAATTCAAATCATCAAAGCTGGTAAAACTAAGTCCACTCTTAAGAAAAAAAAAGTAGGCTGGGTCTGGTGGCTCACGCCTGTAATCCCAACAGTTTGGGAGGCCAAGGTGGGCGGATCACCTGAGATCAGGAGTTTGAGACCAGCCTGACCAACATGGATAAACCCCATCTCTACTAAAAATAGAAAATTAGCCGAATGTGGTGGCGCATGCCTGTAATTCCAGCTACTCGAGAGGCTGAGGCAGAAGAATCACTTGAAACCGGGAGGCGGAAGTTGTGGTGAGCCGAGATCACACCATTGCACTGCAGCCTGGGCAACAAGAGTGAAACTCCATCTCAAAAAAAAAAAAAAAAAAGAAAGAAAGAAAAAGGGACATAGCTGGAAATAGAACATAATATCAAAACGTAAGAGCTAGATGCTGGAAATGGAATATAACATCAAAAGTTAAAAGTGGTCAGATGCAATAGCTCACACCTGTACTCCCAGCACTTTGGGAGGCAGAGGCGGGTGGATCATTTGAGGTCAGGAGTTCAAGACCAACCTGACCAACATGGTGAAAACCCGTCTCTAACAAAAATACAAAAAAATTAGCTAGATGTGGTAGCAGGTGCCTGTAGTTCCAGACACTCAGGAGGCTGAGGCAGGAGAATTGCTTGAACTCGGGGAGTGGAGGTTGCCAAGTGAGCTGAGATTGTGTCACTGAAGTCCAGGCTGGGTGACACTCCACTCCTCCATCTCAGGGGGAAAAAAAAAAAAGGTTAAAAGTTAGGTGGAAGTGAAATAAAAGGGAAGAATCACAAAGAACAAACCCAGAATGCTCTTGAGTTCCAATAAAGCTGAAATATTTGCAGTTGTCCTTTATGACTAGGCAGGCTTAAAACCACAAGATCCAGGTGGTAAGATTAAGATTAGAGAGGAAACACAGGGTTGATTTCCTTGGACCAGGTAGTTAAAGGCAGAAAGTTTGGTTATTTCCATTGCCTTGAATGAATCCAAGAAGCAGTAATCCAAATTTCAAATGGACAGGTTTACAGAGATAGACATGGTAGCTGGGCCTCCTGAGTAGCTGGGACTACATGGTTTCCTGTTCAAAATGTTTCCTCTACTGTTCATTTTGTTTCATATTTTGTACCATTATTTGTGAAACAGAAGACAAATTGGAAGTATTGCTAGATGCTACAGCTTTTCCAAATAGTCACTGGTAGGCTGGCCTTATGGTGATACTCAACATAGATGTTGGCAGAGCAGAAAGCTGTGTTTCCTATAATCATAATAAATCCAGTCTTTTTTTTTTTTAGACAGAGTCTCACTCTGCCACCCAGTCTGGATCGCAGTGGCATGATCTTGGCTCACTGCAACCTCCACCTCCCAGGTTCAAGCGATTCTCCTGTCTCAGCCTCCTGAGTAGCTGGGACTACAGGTGCCCACCACCACGTCCAGCTAATTTTTGTGTTTTTAGTAGAAATGGGGTTTCACCATGTTGAACAGGCTGTTCTCAATTTCCTGACCTCATGATCCACCTGCCTCGGCCTCCCAAATTGCTGGGATTACAGGCATGAGCCACTGTGCCTGCCCAATAAATCTAGTCTTTACTGAGCACTTACTATGTGCAGAGAACTGGTCTAAATACTTCACATATACACAGCTACTCTAAAAATATGACACTATTATTATTTTCATTTTCCAAGTGAGGAAGTATGCTGTTTATTTTGGTTTGTCCTAGACCCCCTAGAGCAGGGGTCCACAACCCCCAGGCCATGGACTGGAACCACATCACACAGCAGGAGGTGAGCAGCTGGTGAGCGAACGAAGCTTCATCTGTATTTACAGCTGCTCCCTGTCACTTGTATTGCCAGCTGAGCTTTGCCTCCTGTCAGATCAGCAGAGGCATTTGATTCTCATAGAAGCGCAAACCCTATTGTGAACTGCGCATATGAGGGATCTAGGCTGCGTGCTCCTTGTGAGAATCTAATGCCTGATGATCTGCCACTGTCTCCCATCACCCCCAGATAGGACTGCCTAGTTTCAGGAAAACAAGTTCAGGGCTCCTGCTGATTCTACATTATGGTGAGTTGTATAATTATTTCATTATATATTACTATGTAATAAGAGAAATAAAGTACACAATAAATGTGATGTGCTTGAATCACCCTGAAACCATCCCCCCTCCACTGGTCTGTGGAAAACCTGTCTTGTAGGCAATCAGTCCTTGGTGCCAAAAAGGTTGGGGACCATTGTCCTACAGAAACTGCTGTAGAGAGATATTGATGTGTGGAGCTGGTGGTGCACTGGTTATATGATATGTAGCTTCAGAGGTCTTTGGTCAAAAGCCATTTTACATTCCCATCACTTGACATCTGAAATCATTCTTTTCCTAACTTCGTTTCCTTTCTAGTTTAGATTCCAGGACCCATCTCTTTAATAACTCTTCCAGTTCTTCAATTCGTTTGTCTCTCTCACCTTCAATCCTAGTGACCTGGCCAAAACAAAACAAACAAAAAACCCAGCCCTAAAAGAATCTTTCAACTTTTTTCATTCCAACATATACCCAACTTGCTTAGCCCCAATAAGGAGAGCATTAAACACACACAAACATGTAACCATGTCCTGAAAGCCTAGACTGGGGATAGCTGTTCTTCCCATCGTGGTCATGCGTAAGAAAGCAAATGCTGCAGCCTGGGATGATGACGATGATGATGGGATGACGGGGTAGAGCTGAACCCCAGCTGAAACTCCAGACACCTGAGCAGCTCTTCTCCTCACCCCTCCAGTAGTTACACGAGTTCTGCTTCTCCTGGTATAGGAGGTTCCATTTGCTTTCTTCCTTTCATTGTTCCTGGTCTCCTCAGATATCTAAACTGTTTTCCTGGGTATTCATCTTTCTTTCTCTCTCTCTCACTCTTTTTTTTTTTTGAGACGGAGTCTCACTCTGTCACCCAGACTAGAGTGCAGTGGCGCGATCTTGGCTCACTGCAACCTCCACCTCCTGGGTTCAAGCGATTCTCCTGCCTCAGTCTCCTGAGTAGCTGGGACTACAGGCACCCGCCACCATGCCTGGCTAATTTTTGGTATTTTTAGTAGAGACAGGGTTTCACCATGTTGGCCAGGATGGTCTCGATCTCCCGACCTTGTGAACTCCCACCTCTGCCTCCCAAAGTGCTGGGATTACAGGCGTGAACCACTGGGTCTGGCCTGGGTATTCATCTTTGACTGTCAGCTGCCTTAATTAACCATATGTATCCAGGAAGAGGGGCGAAAGCCTGGGTAAGAACTTCTAGTCTTCCAAGTGAGTACAGGCAGGTAGATGACAGTGGCTGGAGGGCTAAAATGCTGAGCAGTGATTTCAGCAGCTGCGCCAGGCTGGGGAGACAGGATGGAGCTCAAGCCCCACAAGGTAAGGAGCCTTCTTGAACCCCCGACTTTCAGTTGAATCATGGAATGGTCATGTCCTAGGAGTAAGGATCAATCACACACTAGTACCAGGGTTATGCCCAGAAGTAAAGAGAAAACAGAAATAGGGTGGTCTTTAGTGAAGCTAAAACTAGCCTTCAGTGGGGGCAGGGGGAGCTACCAAAAGAAAATTTAACCTTCTTTGGATAAAGAAATATCCCCAAGAGCCTTCAAAAGTTTTCATCTGCAACATCTTGGATTTGATAAAAATATACAAGGCATGTTACAAAATAGAACTCAATCACATAAAAGAAAAAAGAAAGATAAACAAGTGATCCAGGTACCAGAACTTCCTGGCAGGGATTTTAAAGTAACTATGGTTGATATGGTTAATAAACTTAAAAATGGTACATTTTCCAAGAGACCTGGAACCTATTAAAAATAGAGATAAATGGAAATTCCAGAACTGAAAAATACTGTTTTAAAAATGATTCAATGGAAAGATCACATGAACTTTAATTCAAAATAAATAAGCAAAAAGAAAAATAGCTAAATCTCAGTTGGAAATTTTAATATCTCAAAAATACATAAATTTGAATATATAGAGGCTGGGCACGGTGACTCATACCTGTAATCCCAGCACTTTGGGAGGCAGAGGCGGGAGATCACAAGGTCAGGAGATGGAGACCATCCTGGCCAACATGGTGAAACCCCATCTCTACTAAAAATACAAAAAATTAGCCAGGTGTGGTGGCAGGTGCCTATAGTACCAGCTACTCAGGAGGCTGAGGCAGGGGAATTGCTTGAACCTGGGAGGTGGGAGGTGGGAGGTTGCAGTGAGCCGAGATTGTGCCACTGCACTCCAGCCTGGTGACAGAGCGAGACTCCGTCTCAAAAAAAAAAAGAAAAGAAAAAAAAAGAAAAAAATTAATACATACAGTATATAACTTATTTAATCCTAATAATACCTGATTGGAAATTTAATACTTCTTTCAATGACTGATCTAATAAGCAGACAAAAAAAAAAAAATAGAATACAGATGACTTGAAAAGCATGACACTTAGCCAGCTTTGCCTAGGTGGCATTTATAGAACACCAGAAGCAAAACCTACAGCACACAGTTTTTACAAATGCACAGAAAACATTTGTCAAAATATACCATGTACTAGTCATAAACAATTCTCAAAATGCCAAAGAACTGGAATTGAGTATACTCTCTGATGAAAGGAAATTAAAACAGAAATCAACAACAGAAAGATAGCAAGAAGCCCCCAGTGCTTGGAAGTTCAGCAACACATTTCTAAAAATTTTAAAATTCCATGCATCAAAGAAGACATCAGAGTGGAAATCAGAAAATATTTTGAGTAACCCAAACAGACTGTTGGAGTAACCCATAATAGACTCTAAATTTGTTGGGATATTTTTGTTGTAGAATTTAAAAATTACTGGGAACTTCATATTCTTTTGTTTCAGTCTTTATTTTAAAATAAGAATGTTTTGATAAAAAAGCAAACAACAAAAAAGAATGCTTTGAGATGGCATCTACTCTCAAGGACTCTCATATCTCTTGAAAGAAAAAAAGATGGAAAAGTTGCATGAGTGTGTGTGTGTGTGTGCCCATGCACACACATGTGTAGAGAGAGGTATGCTAGGGAGATGCCCACAAACTTTTTCTTCTTCAATTTTTTTTTTTTTTTTTTTTGAGACAGAGTTTCGCTCTGTCACCCAGGCTGGAGTGCAGTGGCACAATTTTGCCTCACCACAACCTCCTCCTCCTGGGTTCAAGCAATTCGCATGCCTCAGCCTCCTGAGTAGCTGGGACTACAGGTGCACACCACCACGCCTGGCTAATTTTTATATTTTTAGTAGAGATGGAGTTTCACCATGTTGGCCAGGCTAGTCTCAAACTCCTGACCTCAGGTGATCTGCCCGCCTCGGCCTCCCAAAATGCTGGGATTACAGGCGTGAGCCACCGCCCCTGGCCGGCCCAAACTTCTGACAGTATTTACCTCTGAGAGAAAGAGATAAGAAACTGATCTGGGAATATGAAGGTAAGTGAGGGACTGAAGGCTTTTAAAATAATGCTACATAGCTTGAGTGTTTTCTAAAGCCTTCCTATATTACTCACACCACATTTTAATATAAAACATTGTTTTAAATAACTGACCACTGATCGGTGGCACAAAATCACACACCCCTGAAGGTATACTTACCCAGGTTCAAGAAGCACAACCAGATAGAAAAAAACAGTATCACAAAACTGGATAACAACTTAGAACCATCATCATAATTGGTCATCTCATTTTGAAATATTACTATTTGTTCTGGGCTCTACGAACAAAATATTTTCTGGAAATTTAACTTTCAAGTGTAATGAAGTCCATAATATTTACACTTAGTATGAGGATTCCAACGATGTTTTAATTGGGAGGTTAAGAACCAGTTAATAAGGTTGTAAGTATGTCTTCACTAAATCAACTTAGTAATTCTGTATGTTTTTTCAGAAAACGTTAAGTTCTAACCTTTCATTTGGGGGTTTAAATCCATTTTCACCCTTTCGACAATACCCTGAACCACAGTACTTCTGGAAGGCACATAAGCCAATTCCAAAGGGAAAGCAGAAGCTAAGGAAGCTGTGACGTAGAAAGGCACTTCATCGACAGGCTGAGCAGCAAAATCAAAAGGTCCGTTCTTCTTTATAACAATAACAGAGCGTACTGCCAAGAGTGCGGCACTAAACAGAAATGTGAGGACCATTTCCACAACTAAAGCAATACATCGCCGCCTCTAGAAGAAGAAGAAAAAAGATTATGTTAATTGCCCTAAGAGGTTATTAACTTTGCAAGTTCATTTTTGAATTTTTTTAAAAATTTTTAATTTTCGTGGGTACATAGCAGGTATATGTATTTATGGGTTACATGAGATATTTTGATACAGGCACACAATGCATAATCATCACATCAAGGTAAATTGGGTATCCATTCCCTCAAGCATTTATCCCTTATGTTACAAACAATCCAGTTATACTCTTTTAGATAGTTTTAAATGTATGATCAAATTATTTTTGACTCTAGTCATTCTGTTGTGCTAGCAAATACTATGTCTTATCCATGCTTTCTATTTTTTTGTACCCATTAACCATCTCCGCTTCCCCCTTACCTACCCCAAGCTACCCCTTCCCGGCCTCTGTTAACCATCCTTCTACTGTCCATCTCCATGAGTTCAATTGTTTCAATTTTTAGTTTCTACCAATAAGTGAGAACATGCAAAGTTTGTCTTTCTGTGCCTGGCTTATCTCACTTTACATAATGACCTCCAGTTCCATCTATATTGTTGCAAATGAGAGGATCTCATTCTTTTTCATGGCTGAATAGTCGTGTATAATTCTTTTATATTAAGATAAAAGATACTTCATAAAAGAATATATTGGTTGCCAAAGACACAGCTTCACTCTATAATAGCAGGAGTTTCCTGGACTGTCTTTTTTCTGCTTTCTACATAACAGCCTGCTATTATCTCTCTCTGGGAGAACTCTGTATTTGGCAGAGATAACCCAGCCTTCGTACTGAAAAAAGTAAAACAGTAAAAGTTGAAATTCAATGATCAAGCTGTCAGAATTTCCCCCTGTGGTCTCTGAGCTGTTGGAATAACCCTATAGGTAGTTCAACTTACCTTTAAAATAAAATTCTTCCAGAGAAGAACCATAAATTTTTTGGCCTCCGAGAAATCCATTCTTCTAAAAAGAGAGGAAGTTCAACTCTATGGAGGGAGTAAAGTTTTTTAAAAAGAAAAGATTATCTAATGATGTGTAAATTTTAGACAAGTAAATTACTTAAACTACTTAATTTTATAATCAAGCTTTAAAGACAAGAAATATTTAATAAAGATTTAAAATAGGAACTATAAGGATTTAAAATATTTGAGAAATTGTTTATCCCTATTATTTTTTTGAGACAGAGTCTCACTCTGTCACCCAGGCTGGACTGCAGTGGTACAGTCTCAGCTCACTGCAACCTCTTCCTCCCACAAGTGATTCTTCTGCCTCAGCCTCCTGAATAGCTGGGATTACAGGCACCTGCCACCACGCCTAGCTAACTGTTGTATTTTTAGTGGAGATGGGGTTTCACCATGTTGGCCAGGCTGGTCTCGAACTGCTGACCTCAAGTGATCTGCCCGCCTCAGCCTCCCAACCTACATTTTTAATTTAGTCAACATCTATGGAGCTTCTAATATGGCTAAAATACCAACCACAAAACAAAGATCAATAAGTTGTTGATGCAAGTTTCCAGATAAATTTTGCCAGTAGTTTTCCCAATCCCCATGGAAATACTAATTTAAAAACAACAAAAAAACAAGTAAGTCACCACCAATGGCAAAGCAACAAAACAGTATATAAAATCACAGCACAACTATAAGCCCAAAATGCTATTCAATAATCTATCAGATTGGAAGTAACTACCACTAACAGTATTGCTAAGGGGAACAGATTTGCAATGAACTGAATGTTTATGTTCCCCTAATTTCTTATGTTAAATCCTAACACCCAAAGTCAAGGTATTTAGAAGTGGGGATTTCGGGGCTGGGCACAGTGGCTCATGCCTGTAATTCCAACACTTTGGGAGGCCAAGGCGGGTGGATCACCTGAGGTCAGGAGTTCAAGACAAGTCTGGCCAACATGGTGAAGCCCTGTCTCTACTAAAAATACAGAACATTAGCCAGGCCTGGTGGCAGGCGCCTGTAATCCCAGCTACTCGGGAGGCTGAGGCAGGAGAATTGAGGCAGGAGAATCACTTGAACCAGGGAGGTGGAGGTTGCAGTGTGCTGAGATTGCACCACTGCACTCCAGCCTGGGCAACAAGAGTGAAACTCTATCTCAAAAAATTAAAGAAATAAAAGAAAATAAAAATGAAGTGGGGATTTAGAGAGGTGATTAGAATGGGATGAATTCCCTTATAAAAGAGGCCCCACAGAGATCTCTCATTCCTTCCACCATCTGAGGACACAAAGAAAAGACAGGCCAACAAGGAGAGGGGTCCTCACTAGACATGGAATGTGCTGCCACCTTGATCTTGGACTTCACAGCCATCAGAACTGTGAGCAATAAACTTCTGCTGTTTTTAAGCCACATAGTCTGTGGTATTTTGCTATAGTATCCCAAATGGTCTAAGAGAAGATTCATTCTTACATTTAATGAATATTTTCTGAATACCTACTACATGTCATGTGAGGTGTAGATATACAATGGGAAGCAAAACAAATGAAATTCATCCCTCATGGTAAGGGTGACATGGAAGTTTCCTTTTAATAACCAAGGATCTGAAGTTAGACTGCGTAGGTTGAAATCGCACCACTACCATGTGGGATTTCACAACTACGTGACCGTGAATATCTGACTTAAATTCTTGGGACTACGAGAAAGAGAGCTGGAATTCAGGGCCAGGAATGGAAGGGATTAGATTAGGACTTGACTTTGTAAGTAAGGAGGAACCTAAAGGAGATTGACCTTCCCTGGGACTCCAATAATCTCAATCCTTTTAGCTTCTACAAAACCCAACTTCAAATAATCTCAATCCTCAATACAGGATGAGGGCGCTCCCAAGATTGCAAGTACTGACAGCTGCCTAACATAAAAAATGAATCCTCTCTGGAAAAAAGTAACAAAATGCTATAGTCAACTACTCCTACAAGCAATTTTTTCTGAATATGACATGAGATGAACATAAGATACTTTAAAATTTCTACTATTACTACAGAATATCTTTCTGACCTTGGGGTAGGCAGAGATTTCTTAAAATGGATACTAAGGATACAAATCATAAAAAAGGGGCTTTATCAAAATCTAAAATTTCTGCCCATCAAAATCTAACCTAACATCAAGAAAATAAGTTGGGGACTGAGCCTTCACGTCTGCCCTAGCACCAGGCTAGATCTCACAGCTCCAGGTTCTGGGCCTACGTGGTAGACCCAGCTGCCAGGCTGACCCCTACAGATACAGGCTCCAGGCTTACCCATTGCCAGGCTAGTACCAGCAAACTGAGCCTCCAAGCCCATACCAATGCCAGGCCAGATTCTGCAGTCCCAGGTTCCAGCCCAGCCTGGTGGACTTAGTCTCTGGGCCTGCCCCTGTACTAGGCTGACCCAAGCACTAGGCATGTCCCAGTGGCCCTGGGCTTCAGCCCCATCCCAGAATAAGGATGGCACACCTGGGCTCAAACATCTGGCAGGCACCTGCAAATACAGGGTCCAGGCCTTCCCCATGCCAAGCCTTGTGAACCCAGGTCCTAAGATGGCTCCAGGACCCAGTTTTTCACAGACCTAGCTTCTGGGCTAGCAACCATACACCCAACCTCCAGGCTGGCACCAGTGGACAGTGGACACAGGCTACAGGTAAGACCCAACTAGGCACAATGCTAATGCCTAGTTCTAGGACCCCTGAGGATAACAAAATCCATGGATGCTCAGTGTCTTACATAAAATGGTGTAGTATTTGCATATAATCTACATACATACCCCTTATGCCTCAGATTTTCTCTAGATACTCATAATACCTAACATAAAATCTATATAAATATTTGTTACACTGCATTGCTTTCTATTTGTATCATTGTCATATTGTTAATTATTATTATCATTTTTACTATTTTTGGCCCACAGTTGAATCTGTGGATGTAGAACACACAGATATGGGGGGTCAATTGTACACATTTTTCTCAAGCACACACACAACATTCTCCAGGAGAGTTCATATGTTAGGCCACAAGATAAATCTTAGTAAATTTATGAAGCCTGAAATCCATTTCAAATACCTTTTCCAGCCACAGTGGTATTATACTAACAATCAAAAATAGAAAGAATTTCGGAAAATGCAGAAGCACATGGTAATTAAACAACATTCTCCCAAACAACCAATGAGTCAATGTAGAAATTAAAGGGATTTAAAAATATCTTGAGGCAAATGAAGATGGAAACACAACATACAAAAATATGTAAGTTATATAGT
>NW_012101610.1:35483-50106 GCF_000951045.1 Mandrillus leucophaeus
CACTGCGCTCCAGCCCGGGCAACAGAGTGAGACTCTATCTCAAAAAAAAAAAAAAAAAAAATTATAGGCTAATTCCCTGATGAACGTAGATGCAAAAATCCTCAACAAAACACTAGCAAACTGAATTCATTCACCACGATAAAGTGAGACTTATCCTTGAGATCCAAGGATGGTTCAACATATGCAAGTAAATGTTAATATACCACATTAACAGAATAAAGGACAAAGACCATATATTATCTCAACAGATGCAGAAGAAACATTTGACAAAATTCAATATCCTTTCATGATAAAAACTCTAACCATATTAGGCACTGAAAGAATGTAACTCAACACAATAAAGACTATATATATATGACAAGCTCACCATTAATATCACACACAAAAGTAGAAAAAGAAAGCTTTTTCCAAAAGCATCTCAGGAAAGATACAAAGATGTCTGCTCTTACCACTCCTATTCAATATAGTAATGGAAGACCTAGCCAGAGGAATCAGGCAAAAAAAGAAAGAGAAGTCATCCAAATTGAAAAAGAAGCCAAATGGTTCCTGTTTGCAGATAATATGATGTTATGTATAGAAAATCCTAAAATGTCAGTGAAAACGCTGCTAGAACTAATAAAATACAATAAAGTTACAGGATATAAAGTCAACCTACAAAAATAGTAGTTTCAGCCAGGCATGGTGGCTCACACCTGTAATCCCAGCACTTTCGGGGGCTGAGGCAAGTGGATCACTTGACCAGAAGTTCAAGACCAGCCTGACCAACATGGTAAAACCCCATCTCTACTAAAAATACAAAGTTATCTGGGCATGGTAGCACACATCTGTAATCCTAGCTACTTGGGAGGCTGAGACAGGAGAATCGCTTGAACCCAGAAGGCGGAGGTTACAGTGAGCCAAGGTTTCGCCATTGCACTCCAGCCTGGGAAACAAAAGTGAAACTGTCTCAAAAAAAAAAAAAAAAAAAGTTTCTATACATTAGCATTAAACCATCTGAAGTGAAATAAAAAAGGCAACTGTATTTACGATAGCTATGAAAAATACTTATGAGCAAATATAGCCAAGGGAGTGAAAGACTTGTATATTGAAAATCATAAAACATTGATGAAAGATATCGAAGGCACAAATAAAAAGAAAGATATACCATGTTCACGGATTGAAACAATATTGTTAAAATGTCCATACTACCAAAAGTGATTACAGATTCAATGCAATCCCTATCAAAATTCCAATGACACTTTTCAAAGAAATAGATTAAAAATCCTAAAATTGTTATTGTACCACAAAACCCCAAATATCTAAAACAATTTTGAGGAAAATGAACAAAATGGAGGCATCATACTTCCTGACTTCAAAATATATTACAAATCTACAGTAATCAAAACAGCATGGTACTACTATAAAAACAGACACATAGACCAAAGGAAGATAACAGATAGCCCCAAAATAAACCCACACATTTACTATCAATTGATTTTTGACAAAGATGCCAAGAACACACAATGGGAGAAAAGACAGTGTCTTCAATAAATGGAGTTTAGAAATCTGGATTATATATGCAAAAGAATGAAATTAGACTTTTATACCATGTACAAAATCAACTCAAAATGGATTAATTTTTTTTTTTTTTTTGAGACAGAGTCTCGCTCTGTCACCCAGGCTGGAATGCAGTGGCGCAATCTCTGCTCACTGCAAGCTCCGCCTCCCAGTTTCACGCCGTTCTCCTGCCTCAGCCTCCCAAGTAGCTGGGACTACAGGCGTCCACCATCACGCCTGGCTAATTTTTTGTATTTTTAGTAGAGACAGGGTTTCACTGTGTTAGCCAGGATGGTCTTGATCTCCTGACCTCATGATCTGCCTGCCTCAGCCTCCCAAAGTGCTGGGATTACAGGCATGAGCCACCGTGCCTGGCCATTCAGATCAAATTCTTAAACATAATACTTGAAACTGTAAAACTACTAGAAGACAACATATAGGAAAAAATGTGTAACTAGCTCTACCAAATATTAAAACATACTACAAAGTCTCTATAGTTAAAAAAGTGTTGTATGGTACGTGAATTGAAAGACAGGCAAATGGAACAGAATAGAAAGTCTAGAAATGAACCAAACTACATATAGAAATTTAGTTTATTATATAGTTAACATCCCAACTAACTGGGAAAAAATTCTACTTTATAGTAAATGGTGCTATAACAAATAGTCATTTGGAAAAATATAAAATGTGGGAGTGGGAAAAGTCTCCATGAATCAAAATCTATTACCAAGATAAGTCTGATAACATAGTATGTACAAATATATTTTGTGAAGTAAATGTCAACACAAAGCCAAAAGATAAATAACAAACTGGGAGAAAATAACATGTATCACAGATAAAGGGCTAATCTCTCCTATATATATGTATATATGAAGATGTCTATAAATTGAAGGGGGAGGGATAACCATTAGAAAAATGAAAAAAAAATTGTTTAAGTTCCTTGTAGATTCTGGATATTAGCCCTTTGTCAGATGGATAGATTGCAAAAATGTTCTCCTCATCAAAAAGTGGGTGACAGATATGAACAGACACTTCTCAAAAGAAGACATCTATGCAGCCAACAGACACATGAAAAAAATGCTCATCATCACTGGTCATTAGAGAAATGCAAACCAAAACCACAATGAGATACCATCTTACACCAGTTAGAATGGTGATCATTAAAAAGTCGGGAAACAACAGATGTTGGAGAGGATGTGGAGAAATAGGGATGCTTTTACATTGCTGGTGGAAGTATAAATTAGTTCAGCCATTGTGGAAGACAGTGTGGTGATTCCTCAAGGATCTAGAACTAGAAATACCATTTGACCCAGCAATCCCATTACTGGGTGTATACACAAAGGATTATAAATCATTCTACTATAAAGATACATGCACATGTATGTGAATTGCAGCACTATTCACAATAGTAGAGACTTGGAACCAACCCAAATGATAGACTGGATAAAGAAAGTGTGGCACATATACATCATGGAATACTATGCAGTCATAAAAAGGAAGAGTTCATGTCCTTTGCAGGGACATAGATGAAGCTGGAAACCGTTATTCTCAACAAACTAACACGAGAACAGAAAACCAAACACCACATGTTCTCACTCATAAGTGGGAGCCGAACAAGGAGAACACATGGACACAGTGAGGGGAACATCACACACCTGGGTCTGTCAGGAGGTGGGGGGGGGGCGCTAAGGGAGGGACAGCATTAGGAGAAATACCTAATGTAGGTGACGGGCTGATGGGTGCAGCAAACCACCATGGCATGTGTATACCTATGTAACAAAACTGCACGTTCTGCACATATACCCCAGAACTCAAAGTATAATAAAAAATGTTAATGAAAAAAAAGAAAAATAGTCCTCAAACATAACAAAAGATCTTCATATTCACTCATAACAAGAGTAATGTCAATTAAAACTGACAAGTCATTACTTACTTTCAGATGGGCAAAATTTCAGAAGCTTTACAACACATTGTGGGTGAGGCTTTAAGAAAAGAAATAGAATCCCATCAAAGTTCCAATAAGCAACTGCATAGAAATTCTAGTGCTAGAATAGTCAAAAACAACTTTAGAAAAGAACAAAACTGGAGGTCTTATACTATCTGATTTCAAGATCTATTATATAAAGTTACAGTAATTAAAACTGTGTGGTATTGGTGAAGACACAGATACATATATCAGTGAAACTGAACAGAGTCCAGAAATAGACCCACACTAAGATGGTCAATTTTTTTTTCCCACAAAAGTACCAAAGGAACAAAGGGAAGTCTTTCCAAAACTCAGTTATCTTTCCAAAAATAACTGAATATCCTTATGGAGGAAAAAAATAGCACCAACTTTACCTCATACTAGGCACAAGAAATTAACTCGAGATGGGTCACAGACCTAAATGAAAAAAGCTAAAAGTATACAAATTTAAAAGAAAACAGGAGCAATGAATGAAATGAAGAAACATAGGAGAAAATCTCTGTTACCTTCAGGTGGGTAGGGATTTCTTACTTTGCACACCCAAGGTATGGGCCATAAAGGAAAAATTGGTAAATTAAATTCCATTAAAATATTAAAAATGTACTCTTGTAAAGACACTGCTAAGGAAACAGAAGTGCAAGTGGAGAAAGAAAATATTCATAATACATATCTGATAAAGAATGTTATTCACAATACATATGTATTCACAATACATATCTGATAAAAAATACAAAAAAAAATTAGCCAGGTGTGGTGGCACATGCCTATAATCCTAGCTAATCAGGAGGCCGAGGTAGGAAGATTGCTCGAACCTGGGAGGCAGAGGTTGCAGTGAGCCAAGATCACGCCACTGCACTCCAGCCTGGGCAAACAGAATACATAAAGAATTCATACAAAACTACAAGGGCAGAAAACAGACCAGCAGTGGTCGAGGTCTAGGGATGGGAGGATTTGCACAAAGGGGTATAAGGAAGACAAAGTAAGATACCCAAAAAAGTATTTTCTGCATGATTCCATTCATATAAAGGCACAGGCAAAAACCACATCAATGGTTATAGGGGAGGGGTTTGTGATTGATTAGGAAAGGGCAAGAGGGAATTTTCAGGTGTTACAGAAATGTTCTGTGTCTTGATTAGGTGTGCACATTCTTTGAAACTGATCAAACTGTCACACCAAATCTGAGCACTTCATTTCATGTGAACTGTATCTCAATAGAAAAACATTTTAGAAATCATTACAATTGCTATATACTGGATACAGACAATAATCTTAAACTACCCAGTGGTAGGGATGGTATCTTGTTCTCCTTTGTGTCTCAAACACCATGGAGCTTAGTGCATTGTGCATTATTTTATATAAAGGACATGGCCCTGCAAATCTCAATTAATACATGACTAAATTTTGGGGTTTTTTTGAGACACAGTTTTGCTCTTGTCACCCAGGCTGGAGTGCAACGGCACAATCTCGGCTCACTGCAACCACCACCTCCCAGGTTCAAGTGATTTTCCTGCCTTGGCCTCCCGGGTAGCTGGGATTACAGGTGTGCACCACCACCCCTGGCTAATTTTTTGTGTTTTTAGTAGAGACGGGATTTAACCGTGTTGGTGAGGCTGGTCTCAAACTCCTGACCTCAGATGATTCACCCGCCTTGGCCTCCCAAAGTGCTGGGATTACAGGCATGAAATACATGACTAATCTTAATCAAACTGGCAGAGCAGGTGTTTGGCTGATGTGGTGATGGGGTAAAATCAGTTTATGATTCACACAGCCTTCCAACTTTGCAATTATGCCATTAAAGGATTTTTCACGGAAGGGGGATTCACATCAAGGAGTAAGCAGTGCTTACTCCTTAGTGCAGCTGATCAATACACTCAATACATGTCTGCAAACTTTAAAGGAATTTATGCAGCAGATCCAAGTCTTAAAGATTAAAAAAAAAAAGAGCAAACAAACCTAGAAACAAAATTCATAAAGTAAAACCGTAGCAAAACAAAGATTCAGGCAGAAAGATGTTCATGATAACACTGGAAAACAGTAAGATCAAATGAAAACAGAAAGAATGATTACATAAATCATGCCAATACCTTCAATAAAATCCTGTTCCTCTATTACAAAGAAGGGATAGATATAGATGTACTGTCATGAGAGGATAATATATTGCTAAGGTAGAAAAAGTAAATTGCAAAACATTATACATGATATAAACACATTGTTTGGAAAAATATATATGCATAGAAAAGTAGTACATGTATAGAAAAGAAAAGTGGTAGAAGATCTGTTGATAGTATGTCCTCAGGAGGTGGAAAATGGGGGACTTACACATTTTACAAATTGTATGTCTATAGAGTTTGAACTTTATATAATGTACCTATATAGTTTTTCTAATTAACTCTTCAGACGGGGGAACGGGTAAAACTGTGAAGAAGGAATCATCCGAAACACTCTCCCACTAACTTTTTTCTCTTGCTCTTTTAGTGGGTAATGTTTTGGAATATTAACCATAAGTTTTCGATTCAGTAACGTCCCTCATTCAATCTTTTATTTTTTGGTCTCAGGGAAGACAGAGCAATACTTAAACCTACTAAGACAATGGCCAGTTCTTTCAGTTGACCCTTTCCAGGGTAAAACAATGGATTGGAAATAATGCACAATAAGGAAATGCCGAAGTCCAGCTGCTCAGCATCATCCCATCCCTTTCACTGTTCCCAAAATAGATTTGGGGGATCTTATTTATAGCAGAAGAGTTCTGACTCCAAAAGAGTCTGGCCAGGAACAAATGCACATCAACATCCTGGTCCTAAATGTGTAACACCCTCCACCCTTATCCCTGATAACTTGGATGCAGTCCTTGTTAGGGAAAGGAGGGTTGGGAGGAGCGTGAACCTAAAATGCCTGAAAATTATTAGGGCAACCTGCCAAACTGTAGTTGCAAAAGAACAATTAGTTATTGAAAATTAAGCAATTACATGGTTCATAGCCCTGAATTATTAGAATTAAATTTATACTATTTAATTTCAGCTCCTTTTCTAAAAACCACTGAACTGCTTTAACTGAGACATTGTAATTTTCTTAATTATACTTAAATATATGTTTCTTTTCTTTTAAACTTTCTGCCTACTTTGCACAAAATGAGGTAGCCAAGACAGTCTTAAAGTTCTCCTCGGCTTGACTTGAAAAGGCTTTTTCCTGACTCTAGGCCCAAAACTCTCTTTTCTTAGAGCATGATATGGTTTGACTCTGTGTCTACACCCAAATCTCATCTTGTAGCTCCCATAATTCCCACGTGTTATGGGAGGGTCCCTGTTGGTGATGACTGAATCACGGAGATGGGTCGTTCCTGTGCTGTTCTCATGAGAGTAAGTCTTATAAGATCCAACGGTTTTAAAATGGGGAGTTTCCCTGCACAAGCTTTCCCCTTTTGTCTGCTGCCATGTGAGATTTACCTTTCGCCTTCTGCCACGATTGTGAGGCCTCCCCAGCCACGTGGAACTATAAGTCCAATAAACCTCTTTCTTTTGTAAATTGCCCCGTCTTGGGTATGTCTTTATCATCAGTGTGAAAATGGACTAATACAGTAAATTGGTACCAGCATAGGGGGACACTGCTGAAAAGATACCAGAAAATGTGGAAGCAACTTTGGAACTGCATTGGAGGGCTCAGAAGAAGACAGGAAAATGCGGGAAAGTTTGGAACTCCCTAGAGACTTGTTGAATGGCTTTGACAAAAATGCTGACAGTGATATGAACAGTAAGGTATAGACTGAGGTGGTCTCAGATGGAGATGAGGAACTTGTTGGGAACTGGAGCAAAGGTGATTCTTGTTATGTTTTAGCAAAGAGATTGGTGGTATTTTGCCCCTTCCCTAGAGATCTGTGGAACTTTGAAATTGAGAGAGATGATTTACGGTATCTGGTGGAAGAAATTTCTAAGAAGCAAAGCATTCAAGAGGTAACCCGGGTGCTGTTAAAGGCATTCAGTTTCAAAAGGGAAACACAATAAAAGTGTGAAAAATTTGCTGCCTGAAAATGCAATAGAAAAGAAAATCCCATTTTCTGAGCAGAAATTCAAGCTGGCTGCAGAAATTTGCATAAGTAACAAGGAGCTGAGTGTTAGTCACCAAGACAATGGGGAAAATGTCTCTATGGCATGTCAGAGACCTTCATGGCAGCCCCTCCCATCATAGGCCCAGAGGCCTAGGAGGAAAAAGTGGTTTCATGGGCTGGACCCAGGTTACCCGTGCTATGTGCAGCCTAGAAACTTGGTGCCCTGTATCCCAACTGCTCCAGCCATGGATGAAAGGGGCCAATGTAGAGCTTGAGTCGTGGCTTCAGAGGGTGCAGGCCTCAAGCCTTGGCAGCATTCATGTAGTGTTGAGCCTGTGAGTCCACAGAAGTCAAGAATTGAGGTTTGGGAACCTCTGCCTAGATTTCAGATGTATGGAAACTCCTGGATGCCCAGGCATAATTGTGCTATAGGAGTGGGACCCTCATGGAGAGCTTCTGCTAGGGCAGTACAGAACAGAAATGTGGGGTTGGAGCCCCCCACATAGAGTCCCTACTGGGGCACTGGCCTAGTGGAGCTGTGAGAAGAGGGCCACCATCCTCTAGACCCCAGAATAGTAGACCCACTGACAACTTGCACCGTGTGCCTGGAAAAGCCGCACTCAATGCTAGCCCATGAAGGCAACCAGGATGGGGGCTGTACCCTGCAAAGCCACAGAGGCACAGCTACCCAACGCCATGGGAACCCGCCTTTTGTATCTGCATGACCTGGATGTGAGACGTGAAGTCAAAGGAGATCAGTTTGGAGCTTTAGGGTTTGACTGCCTTGCTGGATTTTGGACTTGTATGGGGCCTGTAGCCCCCTTTTTTGGCCAATTTCTCCCATTTAGAATGGCTGTATTTACCCAATGCCTGTACCCCCATTGTATCTAGGAAGTAACTAATTTGCTTTTGATTTAACAAGCTCATAAGCAGAAGGGACTTGCCTTGTCTCAGATGAGACTGTAGACTGTGAACTTCTGAGTTAATGCGGAAATGAGGTGAGATTTTGAGGGACTATTGGGAAGGCATGATTGGTTTTGAAATGTGAAGATACCGGATTTGGGAGGGGCCAGGGGCAGAATGATATGGTTTGGCTCTGTGTCCCCACCCAAATCTCATCTTGTAGCTCCCACAATTCCTGTGTGTTGTGGCAGGAACCCTGTGGGAGATGACTGAATCATGGGGAAGGGTCTTTCCCACGCTGTTCTCATGATAGTGAATAAGTCTCATGAGATCCGATGGTTTTAAAAAGGGGAGGTTCCCTGCACAAGCTCTCTTGTCTGCCACCATGTGAGATGTAACTTTCACCTTCCATCACGATTGTGAGGCCTCCCCAGCCACGTGGAACCGTAAGTCCAATAAACCTCTTTCTTTTGTAAATTGCCCAGTTTTGGGTATGTCTTTATCAGCAGCGTGAAAACGGACTAATACAGAGCATTTTCTTTAGAAAGCTTTTCACTGTAAATCATTTCTCTGTCTTGAGATATACGTAATTCTTTTTAATAGCATCTTACTAGTTTTACAAACCAGAATAATCTTTGTCAAGGACCTGGGAGCCATTCCTTTGAAATGCAATCATCAAGGAAGACAGTCCCCCTATCTCCCAGTTTCTATGGGAGGGTAGGAGCATAATTTCCCTGAGAGCCAATTAGCAAACACAGCTGGCCTAATCACGGAGGAAACCTTTGTAAACTCAGCAAACAACTCAGTATGCTTCCTACAGCCCTCCAGCCCCTTTCTACTCTCATCCTAAAGCTTAAAAAACCCTGCCCGACTTTGTTTCAGAGTTAGTTTAGACTGAGTTCTGGTCTCCCTTCCCTAGGACAACATCTTTGCCTAAAGTATTCTTTGCATATGTGACTTTCTCTGGTGGAATGTATGCTTTGACAAAGGAAAACTAAGACAAATTAAACTACTTATCATCACTGAACTTCCACAGCCCCTGCTATTTATGCAACACTTAACATGTTCTTGCAATGTAAGTATCAGGACCGCCCTCTGGGTTGGATACAATAGCATCCTTTCCTCTTACAGTTATTTTCAGATACAAGCCTTAGGAAATGGAGGCTTAGAGAAACCAAGCAATTTGCCATAGGTCACAGCAAATAAATTCTGGACTAGTGAGGACTAGGGACAAGGCATTTGCCTTCAAAGTCAGTGCGTTCAAGCACTTTGCATAGCCAATATAAAATTCCAAACAGTGCTTCTATTTGATTTGATTATGTGTATGTGTGTGTGTGTGGTGGGGGGGAGGGGGGTATGAGGAAGTCTCTAGAGATTTATGTCCGTGAGTTTTGTTTGGGGGGTCGCCCTTTTGGGCTCTGCGCGCCCGCCTCCAGTGCGTCAAGGAACAGCGGCCAGCACAGGGGACGCCCGCAGGAGGAGGACTGGCCGGGACTCCTGGGCACTCACCGCTCAGGCCTCGCCGCCGCCTCTGCCACTGAAGAGCGCGCGTCCACCGGGGCGGGGCTCCTCCCAACGCCCTCCCCAACCGCCAGCTGCCCGCGGGCAGGTCTGTAGCCTGGCCCTCGCGCGGACTCGGCTGGGAGCTGGCTGCACGAGGGCGGAGGGCGCGCAGTAAGTGGAGCGGTAGGAGTCAGCGGTGCCGGCCGCGGGAGGTACGGTTGAAGCAGTCGGCGGTGCGCGAGGGGAGCACGCAGGAGCCGCCTCAGTCCCTCCTCCGCACGTGCGCCCACGAGTGTAGTCCCCAGTTTGTTCCACCTGTTATCCCTCAGCTCCAGTGCGCCCACCTGCTGCCCCACCT
Organism: Mandrillus leucophaeus; assembly: GCF_000951045.1. Taxonomy (NCBI): domain Eukaryota; kingdom Metazoa; phylum Chordata; class Mammalia; order Primates; family Cercopithecidae; genus Mandrillus; species Mandrillus leucophaeus. The sequence goes on from NW_012101610.1 coordinate 45,792, forward strand.
GCCCAACGTTACTTCTTCCCTGCTTCCCCTACAGCCCGACAGGGGTCGGGGTCCTCACCCACCGCCCCACCCACCTCGTTCATGCACACACCCATCTCGTCCCATGCGCCCTGCCCTACGCCCCAAGTCCCTGAAAGGGCCCCACCTAGGTACCCTTTTGGATGCTCTTTAGGTTCTTCGCCTATCGACCCTCCTGGACGACCCCACAATCCTCCGCCTCTCGCGGGCTCCTCTCTCCGTCGTGTGCCATGGTCACCTTCAGCAGGCCCAGCCGCTGATGACAAGTTTAAGAAGATTCATGAGCCGCTGCTCCTCAGGGTCTACTGGCGTTTAGCAGACAACTTCCCAAAGGCTCGGGATCCTGCAAACACCTCATACGGGCCACTCAAAAGATGCCGTCCTGGGGCAGACCCCGCGCCAAGCGCGCTGTCCTCGCGTTCCCTTCTCCAGCTTGCGCAGCCCCTGCGGCTTCTGTCCCGGACGGTTCAGCGCGGGGGACGCTCCGCCCGCCCGCTTCATCTGCGCCCGCTGCCTTTACCCGCTTAGCCACCCCGGCGTTTCCACCTCCGTATATTTCTCATGCTCCCAAGTTCTATAATGCTTGCTCCTCTTGGCCCGCCCAACCCCAATTCTCGCGTCCAGTGTTTGTTTAGAATCGCAGGTTTTGATTCGATCACAGGCCAAATTCACTGTCCCCTGCGATGCCCGGTACGACTTGCTCCAGCTCCGAAGTTAAGCTTTTGTCAGGAGAGGGCGCTAGAGGAACACTGCAGGACAAGGAGTTCTCTTCCTAGTTGGGGAAAAATCCAGGACTATATAGAACATCCTCCGCCCCAAACTGGGAAGGAGCCAGCAGACCAAAGAATGACTCAGACCAGTCCAGCTTGACGAGTACATGAGTTGATTAGGACTCACGTATAGGCCATTTCTTTTCTTTTTTTCTCTTTTTTTTTTTTTTTGAGAGGGAATCTCATGGCACCTCGTTTTCATCGTCACTGGATGCTTTCTCTGGGTTAGCAAGGGTCAAGAAGACTTGTTCCGATGTGATCTGACTGACGGAATAGTCTATTAAATCAAATTGCTCTTTAGCTTCCTCCAAAATGCCAAACACCGTTAACAACAGCAACAAAAACGCGGTTACCATTGCAATCTCCCCTTCAGCCCCCAACTCAGATGAGCCTCTTCCACTCCCCGATTCCTATTAAGCGTATGTTGGAGGACAAAAGGCACAGAAGGGGGAGGTGAGAAGGCGGAAGAACAGAGAATTGAGAAGGTGAGAGGAGGCCATTCTCTGTTCCCATTCTCTTGATGGACATGGACTAATAGTCAGATTTAGGGGAAGAAATCAAGGCAATTAAACTCTAGGGGTATTTGGAAAGTAACCTAACGCTGCTGCTCCTCCCAGCAATGCCAGGCTCCCATTCCTAATGCCCGAATCCCAAATACTCCCCACCCTTAGTGCTCTCTTAACATGCAGTGTTACAAGGGCAAGATTTCGACCATCACCTTTCCCCAGTCCTTGCTGGGAATGTAGCAGTTAAGGACTCCTTGGTTCTCGTGTTTTAAGACACTACCTAAGAAAGGATAATAGGACAAGTGAATAATCTTACAGACTTCATTTGAAATCGCCAAAATATTGCTCTATTTACTTAATTATATACTTGGAGGGGTGGATAAAGGAGGTTAATACAAAAGGAGATATGACCTGCTAACCCAATCTCTTTGGTATCCATGATATAGTTAATGGTTTTGGCAGATTTATTCCTCATGAACTAGTCTTATTATGTGGATTGAGGATACAAATACTAGCCAGTTCACCTGCCCAATGTAAAACACCTGAGCCTTCTAAAAGTGTAATGTGGTCAGGTTCAGTGGCTCACGCCTGTAATCTCAGCACTTCGGGAGGCCAAGGCGAGCGGATCACCTGAGGTCAGGAGTTTGGGACCAGTCTCGCCAACATGGTGAAACCCTGTCTCTACTAAAAATAGAAAAATTAGCTGAGCATGGTGGTGCACGCCTTTAATGCAAGCTACTTGGCAGGCTGAGACAGGAGAATCGCTTGAACCCAGGAAGCGGAGGTTGCAGTGAGCCGAGATCACGCCACTGAACTCCAGCCTGGGTGACAGAGTGAGACTCTGTCTCAAAAAGTAAAAAATAAAATTTAAAAAAACCTAACTAAAAGCCTAATGTTACTACGAGACTTTATTCCTAAATGCAGTGCTGAGAATCTGAACTGGGATGTTTTCCTCCCCGGCGGTGTGTGGGCATGTACAGTGTGTTTGGTGGGGAGGACAACAGGAATAATCACAATAAGAACAAGATTAATAACAATCAGGATTAATCATAATACGAATAATCACAGTACGAATAGCCTCACACTATTCTTGTAATTATACAACCCCATGCCATGTGGAACAGGAAATCACGTATAAATCACCAAAGTCAGACCACTTGTTCTAGTTTCTTAACAGGTGAGTAACGATCCACAGGTGGAGTAGGAGGAAAAAGGGTGGTGTCTATTCCTAATTTAGAATAAACATTTGTATTTACACTTTTATTGCATATTTGTAGATTATAGCAAATGAAATTAACTGGGATTATAAATGTTACAAAAACACATGTTTGTCACGGTGTGGGATTTTTCTTAATGTTAGTCGTAAAGCATGTATTGCCTTCATGATCACACGAATAAATATGAAATATTTCAAACATCGAGCTGAATGAATTATTTAAAGCAAATACACACAAAACCACCCTATCCAGGTCAAGTAATAATAACCCATACATTCCCATGTGCTACTTCCCAGCTTCTGTCCTCTATAAAAAGTAGCCATTGCTTTTATTGTTATTTGAGCAGTTCCCTAGAAGTTCTCTTTTTATCTTTTTATCTACACATGCACCTCTAAAATTGTGATTTGGATTTTTCTACTTTAGAACTTTATATGAATGGAATCATCCAGTATTCATTCTTTTCTTTCTGCTTCACTCAATAGTATGTTTGTAAACTTCACTCATGTTGCATGTAATTATAATTCATCATTTTCCTTTCTGCACAGTAATCTGGTATATGAATGTTGTATATTTTCCATTTGTTTACTAATAGACATGGGTTGTTTTTAGTGTTTGTTGACTCTTGTGAATATCACTTATTTGAATATTATTTTATGTATCTCTTGGCACAAGTGGATGCAAGTATCTCAGGTATATACCTAAAGGTAGAATTTTTGGGTCATTGCTTTTTGTAAAACTGGTTATGCCAACTTTAGCTTTCCCTCGGAGGTACACAGAACTGGTGAGTGTCCTCTTCACATAAGAAAAGCCTGGACAAACTGCAAGTTAATAGCTTTTATTTAACCTATCAGTTCTCTGATTGGGCAAATACTGGACAAACACCTAACCCAACATCAGGGGAGAGACAGGTGCCTACAGGGAGCAACAGGACAAGAGCACCTACTTACACCAGGCAGACACTGCTGAATGCCATATCAATTGGTAAGAAGATTTAAACATTTTTTAATGCATTGCTAAAGGCCAAGTATTGGTCTATCATGAGAACACAAAGATCATTCTTTTATTTTTAACCTCTGTGATACAGTTTGCTTTAGTTGTGTACGGCAGAGAGTTGGATTTTGCTTTTTAGCCACTCTGAAAAATATTTTTTTCATCTAGTCAGAGAATTAAGGCTTTCTATGTTTATTGAGAGGACCAATATGTGCTACAGAAGTTCTCCCACACTGTTCTATAATTACATGTCAATGGAAATACACATATCTACATACATGCATGAGTAAAGACTCACACGTGACACATATCCCCACTCTGGTTGATTCTATTTATTGTTATATTCATGATACAGAAACATTTATGCATTTAAAAAATATGTATAATTGTTATATTTTATCACACAGATACCTTTCATTTAGCCCAAATTTTAGAGGCACATATAGTCGATGCCCACCATTAATTCTTATGCACAAGCTCTGCCAATCAATTTTTAGTTAATGGGAATTTTTTCATTTGTATGTTTTTCAGGAAGAGCTAATGGAAACAATATTCCTTGTGTTCATGAGTCTTTGTGACTTTTTTTTTTTTAATAGAGTTTTGCTCTCATTGCCCAGGCTGGAGTGCAATAGTATGATCTCGGCTCACTGTAACCTCCGCCTCCTGGATTGAAGTGATGCTCCTGCCTCAGCCTCCTGAGTAGCTGGGACTACATGCATGCACCACCATGCCTGGCTAATTTTGTGTACTATTAGTAGAGACGGGGTTTCACCATGTTGGCCAGGCTGGTCTCAAACTCCTGACCTCAGGTGAT
>NW_012101610.1:52771-53996 GCF_000951045.1 Mandrillus leucophaeus
GGAACTTAAATTTAAAAAAAAAAAAAAAGAAAATAATTTGCGAATAAGTTCTGCTCTGCACCCTCCAGAGCCAGAGAAAATGGTCCCACACTGGGACTGCAGACTACCCCTGCTTCAAGACCATGACCACTCCAGTGCCAGGGAGGGAGAGGGGCAAGCGCGTGTAAAATCATCACAAAACTATCCACTGTTTTGAAGTGACTTTTTTATTGGTTCAGTATTCATTTGGTGGCTATAAACTTCTGATTGTTTTCCATAGTCCTGACAAAATTGGTTTGGACAGTTTCTGCTAATTTTTGAAGTTTTTGTGAGGTGGGAATTAGAAGTTATGCCTATTTTACCATTTTGCTGACAAATTGTTCTCCAGTTTCCTGTATATTGATATTTAGTTACTATTTCCCTCTGCTTTGTGGTTAGTTTTCTTTGGCAGGCGAGGGACAGGAATTTTCATCAATTGAAGTATTTTGATATTCTTGTTTCCTTCCTATGGCATATTAAATTGACTATCTGAACCAACAATAACAAGTGATTTAATGGATGAATGGTAATATTTTGGTTACTTTGCTAAGCTTCTTAGTACATATTCATCCTCTCCTATTAACGCAGTGAAGTGCGGTTTCTTTAACAAGTAGAACTTTTTCTAAGGGAATGAAGAGACTCGATTCTGTGATTCTGGCTAATATCTGTATGAAGTTAAATTATGCTGGCCGTGTCCTTATTTCTCTTTGCTACCCTTATTCTAATGGGCACTTCTATTTTCTAAGTTGCTTCTCTCTACCTCCAAAGTAATACCTCTCAAGATTAACATTTATAGCTTTACACATTTTCAAGTCTCTTTATTTATTTCCCCCTATAACCAGGATTTTGATGGACTAGGTCTAGTTCGCAGAGATTTTTTTTTTTTTTTTCAGTATTTCCCAGCTCATGATGGATCTACCACCATTGGCACTGTGTTCCGTATTCTCTTTTCTGCAGAATCCTCACCTGCTCTCTATGAGAGATTCCCTTGTTCACCGTCTCCTGTAGCATTCAGATTTGCTTTTCCCTAGATGCATCTAAAGTGGGTGTTTCAATCTATGCTGTCTTTCAGAATGCACAGCTTTCACAACCTTCTTCCTACTGGGACAGGGTTAAGAGGTTATAGGGATTTTGTTTGCTTGTCTGTTTGCTAGGTAGTAAATAATCACGAGCTTTTATAGGTTAGGGTCATGACCAGTAATTGAAA
>NW_012101610.1:56766-58632 GCF_000951045.1 Mandrillus leucophaeus
CCTCCCAAAGTGCTGGGATTACAGGTGTGAGCCACCATGCCTGGCCCTTTGTGACTTTTAATCTTGAAGGTCATTTTGGCTGGAGGTAAAAACCTTGCTTGTGTTTTTCTTTCAATGAGTATCTCAAACCTCTGACTTGCTCTCCTAGCATACGACTTTCTTATTACAAAGTCTGCACTCAATCAGACTTTTTCTATTATGAAATACTTGTCTTTTTCATCTACATATATAAATGTCCTTGCCCCATTTTATTATTAAAGTGAAGTAGTTTATTAGAATATTCCTTGGTGTTAGTGATTAGGGGGTCAGTTTTTTCAGGTGCTTTCAATGAGTAGATTTGTGTTCTTTTATTTCAGGAAATTTTCTTGAATGATAGTTTTTAGTGTTTCTTCTGTGGTTTTGCTTTTTATCTTTGTGGACTGCTTTCATAATTGTTTTGAATTGATATTCCCTTGTTTCTCCCTGACAAGTTCTCATCTATATTTCCATTTGATTGTTTTTCTATTTTTCTCTTTTCCAATCTCCATTTCCCTTACACTTTCCACACTATTAGCTCTTGAAAAGTAAGTGTTTCTTAAATGTTTACTTTAAAAAATCCAGCTGGGTGCAGTGGCTCACACCTTTAATCCCAACACTTTGGGAGGCTGAGGCAGGTGGATCACTTGAGGTCAGGAGTTGGAGAGCAGATTGACCAATATGGTGAAACCCCGTCTCTACTAAAAATACAAAAATTAGCTGGGCATGGTGGAAAATGGTCTTTTACTTATGATATTTTTCTATGGACTTCAATTATAATCTTTCAAGTTGTTCATGTTTTAGTGAGATGAATTTTCTTCTGGTTTTGGAAAGAGTTTCATAAATAGGAGATTGGGTGCAACAAAATAACTTTCTTTTTTTCTTTTTTTTCTTTTTTTTTGAGATGGAGTCTTGCTCTGTCTTGCCCAGGCTGGAGTGCAGTGGCATGATCTCGGCTCACTGCAGGCTCCACCTCCTGGGTTCAAGCGATTCTCCTCCGTCAGCCTCTCAAGCAGCTGGGACAACAGGCGTGTGCCACAACACCCAGCTAATTTTGTATTTTTAGTAAAGACAGAGTTTCACCAGGTTGGCCAGGCTGGTCTCAAGCTCCTGACTTCAGATGATCTGCCCACCTTGGCCTCCCAAAGTGCTGAGATTACAGGTGTGAACCACCACACCTGGCCTAATTTTCTTTTTTTGATATTACAAATAACTTTATACCATTGTATTACTATAGTTAACAATTTAAATGAAATGGATGAATTCCTTGAAAAGCACAACATATAAAACTGACATAAAAATAACTACCTATTCTAAAACCCCATAAAAAAGTGGGCAAGGGATATGACAGACACTTCTCAAAAGACATTTATGCAGCCAACAAATACATGAAGAAAAGCTCAGCATCACTGATCATTACAGAAATGGAAATTGAAACCATAATGAGTTACCATCTCATGCCAGTCAGAATGGAGATTATTAAAAAGTCAAGAAACAACAGATGCTGGCGAGGCTGTGGAGAAATAGGAAAAAATGCTTTTACACTGTTGGTGGGAATGTAAATTCGTTCAACCACTGTGGAAGACACTGGTGATTCCTCAAGGATCTAGAATCAGAAATGCCATTTGACTCCCATTTACTGGGCATACACCCAAAGGAATACACATCATTCTACTATAAAGACACATGCACACGTATGTTTATCACAGCACTATTTACAATAGCAAAGACATGGAACCAAACCAAATGTCCATCAATGATAGACTGGATAAAGAAAATGTGGTGCATATATACCATGGAATACTATGCAGCCATAAAAAGGAATGAGATCAGCCGGGTGTGGCGGCTCAC
>NW_012101610.1:61282-65825 GCF_000951045.1 Mandrillus leucophaeus
ATCCATTCATTCATCCATCCATCCATTCATCCATCTATCCATCCATGCATTTATCCTCTATGTCTCTATTCATGCTAATACCACACTGTCTTAATTATCGTAGTTTTATAGTAAGGTTTCAAATAAGTTGATGCAAAGTCTTGCAGTGAAAAAAATATACAGTTTTGGATAATCAAGTTCTTTTGAATCCAAAATCAATTGGCCATACACGTGTGAATCTTTTGAACTCTGTATCTTATTCTATCTATCTATCTATTTTTCTATCTATCTATCTTCTATCTATCTATCATCTATCCATCCGTCATCTATGTCTCTACTTAGGTTAATACCACATTGTCTTAATTACTGTAGTTTTAAAATAAGTTTTAAAATGAGATGGCACAAAATCTTGCAATTAAGAAAATATTTATTTTTGGATAATCAAGTTCTTTTGAATTTCCATATAAATTTTAGAATCAGCTAAATTTCTACCAAAAATAAAGTCTCTAGGATGTTGATTGAGATTGTTTTGAGTGTATAAATCAATTTGGGGACAATTGATAGTTTAAAAATATTGAGTCTTCTGATCCATGAATAAGGTATATTTCTCCATTAATTCAAGTCATCTTTAATTTTTCTCAGCAATGTTTTCAGTCTTCAGTGTACAGGTACTGCACATCTTTTGTTAAAAACTTCCCTAAATGTTTTATGTATTTCATGCTACTGCAATGGTATTGCCTTGAAAATGATATTAGCAACACATATTTCTAGATTCCCTTACTCAAACTGAAGATATTTCATTCTAGTCCTCCTTTGCTCAAAAGTCTCTTTTTTGGTAGATCATTCCTTTTTATTGCTGAGGGTATTCCACTGCATGAATACTTCACAGTTTGATTACCTATTCACATGTTGATGGACATTGGGTTATTTTCAATTTTGGGGCTTTACAATTAAAGCTATTTATGAATATTTGCATACAAGTCTTTCTACGCTCATATGCTTTCATTTCTCTTAAAACTTCTAGAAGAAAACATCCAATCAAGCTTTTGTGACTCTGTACTAGGCAAAGTTTTTTAGATATAGTACTAAAAGCACAATTCACAAAAAAATGATAAACTTCATCACAATTAAAAACGTTTGGTTCTTAAAAGATGCTTTGAAGAAAATAAAAAACAAGCCATAGTCTGGGACAAAATATTTGCAAATGGCATACTAGACAAAGGACTGATATTCAGAATGTACAAAGAATTCTCAAAACCCAATAGTAAGAAAAAAGACCAATTCAACAATAAACGAAAGAAAAGTTCACCGGTCACTTCACCAAAGATGATACACATGTGGCAAATAAGCACATGAAAAGATGCTGAGAAGTTTCATCATAAAAGGGTGTTAAATTTTTTCAAGTACTTTCCCCTCTATTGAGATTAATGTATAATCAATATAGATACTAATCACAGAGATTGTTTCCCACAGAGAAAATGCATTATGCATATAAGCTTTGAATCTTAGTGCTATCTTGTACAAATTGTGTGATACTGAGCAAGTTTTTACATTGTGTAAACTTTAGTTTTTTTCAAAATGAGGATAACATATAACTTGAGTTATTGTCAAGATTCACAGTAATGTATGTAGAATTATTCACATGTAATAAGTAATTGACGACCAGTAGCTCTGATGAGACTTGTAGAGCCTCAGATACTCACTTTCTTTACTGTAATTTATGGAGTTAGGAATACTTTTCAAGCAGGAACACAACATATTCACCTTTTGGATATCAGTATTTGCTGATGCTCATTCCAAGGTTATAAACGGGTAACAGCAGGAATGAATCAAGGAGAACGTTTTTAAAAGTATTATTCCAATCTGCGATGAAAAAGATAACGTTAGCATGCTTTCTATGAAATGAACTGTCCCAGGATAACAAAAAGTCTCCCAAGTTGATAAAATTAAACAGAGAAAATTGAAAGCTGTAACATTATTCTCACAAACCCTCTGTTTTTAGCATAAAGTATATTACCCCTGATTTCTTGAAACATAGTTTGTGTTGATAATTAACAGCTTTGGAAAATCCTTTTGGGAAAGCTGATGTCCATATCATCTGTCTTCCTGTCATCTGATGTGAACAAGAAACCAATGCTGATTATTTCTCTTACCCTTTATTCTATATAACCAGTGAAAAAGCAAAGTTGTGATAGGAAATGTAGCCTAGGGCTTGACAGTGGAAAAAGGATAAGGAATATATTATCAGTTGAAAGGACATACATCTTCAGAGAAACAAACTTGATGCTGAGATTCCTCTAAATACTAAATTAAATACGTATAATAGTTTATGAATATATATGAGAAAATAGGAAACATGTTTCAAGAGGTAAGGTTCTGAACTGTTACTGTAAGACTTCAAGGCTGAGTTCAGATTACTGGAAAAAAAGATGAAATTATAAGTCTGAGTAAAAAGCATATTTGTAAGATGCTTTTGTGTCTGGAATTGGTTCCTTCCGGTGGGTTCTTGGTCTCACTGACTTCAAGAATGAAGCGGCAGACCCTCGTGGTGAGCGTTACAGTTCTTAAAGATGGTGTGTCCGGAGTTTGCTCCTTCAGATGTTCAGGTGTGTCTGGAGTTTCTTCCTGCTGGTGGGTTTGTGGTCTTGCTGACTTCAGGAGTGATGCTGCAGACCTTTGCAGTGAGTGTCACAGCTCTTACAGGTGGCGCTTCCAGAGTTGTTTGTTCCTCTCGATGGGTTCATGGTCTCGCTGACTTCAGGAATGAAGCCGACAACCTTCGTGGTGAGTGTCACAGCTCATAAAGGTAGTGCAGACCCAAAGAGTGAGCAGCAGCAAGATTTATTGTGAAGAGCAAAAGAACAACCCTTCCACAGTGGGTTGCTGCTTGCTGGTGGCTCCGGTGGCCAGCTTTTATTCCCTTATTTGGCCCCACCCACATCCTGCTGATTGGTCCATTTTACAAACCGCAGATTCATCCATTTTACAGAGTGCTGATTGGTCCATTTTACAGAGTGCTTATTGGTCCAGCTGTGCTGATTGGTGTGTTCACAATCCTTTTGCTAGACACAGAGTGCTGATTGGTGCATTTGCAATCCTTTAACTAGACACAAAAGTTCTCCAAGTCCCCACCCGACCCAGAAGCCCAACTGGCAATCAGCCCTCTGTAAAATGGACCAATCAGCACTCTGTAAAATGGACCAATCAGTGCTCTGTAAAATGGACCACTCAGAAGGAATGTGGGCAGGGCCAAATAAGGGAATAAAAGCTGGCCATCCAAGCCAGCCACCCAGCTGGCTTCACCTGTCACTTGGATAGAAGAGAGGGTGCCACCTGAGTGAGGAGGTAGAGGATAAGTTTGCACCTAATTTGTAAATTCTTATGACATTCTTATGACAAAATGGTAGAAGTATATCTTTCCCTATCAGTGATTTCATTAAATATAAATAAATTACTGCTCCAATTAAAGGATACAGATTGGCAGAATGGATTTTTAAAAGCATGGTCCAATCATATGCTACCTACAACAGATTCAATTTAAATTTAAAGGCACAAATAAATTAAAAGTTTAAAAGACAGAAAAATATATTCAATGCAAATGGTAACCGAAAGAAAGCTGGAATTATTCTACTAATGTCAGACAAAATAGGCTTTAAGATAAAAACTGTTACAAGAGATGAAGGACATTATATACTATTAAATGTGTTAATTCATGAAGAACATATAACAATAACAAACACATATGCTCCTAACAACACAGCCCTAAAATATATGAAGCAAAAACGGACAGAATTAAGGGAAAAATGAACATTTCAACAACAGTAGTTGGAGATCTCAATACCCCACTTTAAATAATTATAGAACAACTACACAGATCAAACAAATATCAGATATGAACAACAAAATAAACCACCGACCTAAAGGTATATATAAAATACTCTAACCAACAATAACAAAATACACATTATTTTTCCTCAAGTGCACATAAAAAAATTATCCAGGATAGACCATTAATTAGGCCACAAAAGAAGTCTTAAAAAATTCTAAAAAACTGAAATAATATGAAGTGTCTTCTATGACTACAATGGAACAAAATTAGAAATCAGTAACAGAAGGAAATCTGAAAATACACAAATATGTATAAATTAGACAATACAAGCTTAAGCAACAAATGAGTCAAATAAAAAATCACAAGGGAAATTAGAAAATACTTTGACATGAATGAAAACAAAAATATGGCATACCAAAACTTATGAGATATAAGGAAAGCAGTTTAGCTTTTTCACATTTATTCTTACATGTAAAACTATTTCAAATAAGTAATCTAGTCTTCCACCTTAAAAACTAGAAAAAGAAGAGCAAACCAAACCCAAAGCTGGTGGAAGGCAGGAAATAATAAAGACTAAAACAGAGATAAATAGAGAATGTAAAAACAATAGACCAGGGAAACTATACAATCCCTTTAAAGAATCAACACAAGTCAAAGACCTTTATATTGACTGACCAAAATAAGAAGAAAGAAGCCTCAAATTATTAAAATCAGGAAACTAAGAGAAGACATTAC
>NW_012101610.1:67840-69630 GCF_000951045.1 Mandrillus leucophaeus
TCTAATAAAAAAGCTGATGCATTCATGAGGGTTGCTAACCCAACATCAAGTGGGATAATAATTAACTACATGGGACTAAACTGATAGAGGACAAAGATGATTTTTAATAACTTTTTTACTTGAAACATTGCTGATTCTTTTTATGTTTTGTTTCCAGAGTTAATAAAACTTTTTTCTTTTGAGCTATTCATAGCTTACAAAAATTGGGTAAATATACCTTTGTGGGCAAATGTGAAGTATTTGCCTTTCTCATTACTGAATTTCTCCAAAATCTGTAAACTGTGAGTATTCTTAATTTATGGCAAAATAGTTATTTGCATAAGTTCAATAAGGATCTGTTTTATTTTATAACAGGACATAATTAGATACACTGTCTATTTTATCAAGGCTTTAGCTGGGATGGCCTATTTTCAGAGATGACCAGACTGCTTGGAGGAATTGAGATTAACTTTACAATTTTATAGTGCTGATAAAAAGCCCTTTTGAAAGTCTGGCATGGTTCCTTGTCTACACAGTTCCCTTACATGGTTTCTGTCCTTGCAGTAAGTAAAGAATGTCGCTTTCTGGCAGGGCCACGAGCCTCAGTATATTTTGGGAACTCAAGAAGAGAGAAATGAACCCAGTTCATACAGGTATTACAGATACAGCCAAGCAAATACGTGGCTTGGCTTCCTAGCCTCAAGACTTTTCAAAGTCTAACCCAAAATTTCTTATAAAAGTCCCAGCAAAGTCAACTTTTAAAAGCCTACATGGCCATTCACTATGCCCATTGCGTTTTATGTAAATAACCAGGCCAAGTATCATAAGCCCCAAATTTATTTTGCAACTATGCATCTGACAAGGGTCTAATACACAAAATCTACAAGGAACTGAAACAATTCAACAAGCCGAAAACAACCCAAATAAAACATGGGCAAAAGGAACAAACATTTCTCAAAAGAAGACATACAAATAGCCAAAAAATATACGAAAAAATGCTCAATATCACCAGTCACCAGAGAAATACAAATAAAAACCACATGGAATATCATCTCACATCAGTCAGAATGGCAATTATTAAAAAATCAAAAAACAGATGCTGGTGAGGCAGTGGAGAAAAAGGAATACTTACACACTTGGTGGGAATGTAAATTCGTTCAGCAACTGTGGAAAGCAGTTTGGGGATTTCTCAAAGAACTTAGAACTACCATTTGACCCAGCATTCCCATTACCAGGTATATACACAAAGGAAAATAAATCATTATACTAAAAGACACATGCATTTGTATGTTCATTGCAGCATCATTCACAACAGCAAAGACATAAAATCAACCTAGGCGCCTATCAATGGTGGATGGATAAAGAAAATGTGGTACATATACACTTTGGAATACTATACAGTCATACAAAGGAATGAAATTATGTCCTTTGCAGCAATGTAGATGCAGCTGGAGGCAAAAACAAAACAAACAAACAAAAAAAAAACCAGAAAGAAAGAAAAGAAAAGAAATGTCCAGAACCTACAAATATACAAACAAAAAAGTGGATTGGCAGTTGGGAGAGGCAGTGGGGTGAGGAGAATGGGATGTAACTGAACGAGTACAGGGTTTATTGGGGGGTGATGAAAATGGGATTAGATGGTGGTGTTGGTCGCACAACATCGTGAATATAGTAAAAGTCACTGAACTGTGCACTTTGAAAGGGCAAAAATGGTGAAATTTACTTGAATTTTACCTCAATCTTCTAAAAAAGAAAAAGAAAAACCCGATGAAATGGATAAAATGTTATTTCTGCATTACTGATGAGACGCG
>NW_012101610.1:71309-73014 GCF_000951045.1 Mandrillus leucophaeus
GAAACTATACAATCCCTTTAAAGAATCAACACAAGTCAAAGACCTTTATATTGACTGACCAAAATAAGAAGAAAGAAGCCTCAAATTATTAAAATCAGGAAACTAAGAGAAGACATTACTACCAATCTTACAAAAATAAAAAAAGATTACAAGAGACTACTATGAACAAATGTAGGGCAATTGATAACCTAGATGAAAAGGGCACAATTCGTAACCTAGATGAAAAGGACACATTTGTAGAAACACATAAACTACCAAACTAACTCAAGAACAAGCAAAATATCTGAATAGACCCATAATAAGATATTTAATTAGTAATTAAAAACCTCTCAGCAAAGAAAAGGTTGGGATAAGATGACTTCAATGGTGAATTTCACCAAGCATCTAAAGAATAGTTTACATTGGTCTTCCTGTTTGGTTTTTAAATAAACAACCAATTGTCCTATTCTCTGACACCCCAACTGGGTGTCCTACAATTGAATTCAATTCTAGCACTACTTATCTGGAGTTAGCACAGACTCCATGGGTTAAAGAACCAATCCCACAAGATTGCACCCACTTTAGACACAGCCACAAATAGGGAATACAGGGTACCTGCTCTTCTACCTGGATAACTACAAATGTTAGGATTCCCACAATTGTTCATCTGGTTTGATAATGTGCTAAAAACAACTCACAGAACTAAGGAAAGTGCTATGCTTACAATTACGGTTTATTACAAATAAACAGGCAAATTAAGAAGTACACAGGGCAAGGGGCATGGGACAAAGAGTTTCTATGCCCTCTCCAGTGTGCCACCTTCCCAGCACACTGGGATGTGTTCACCAACCCAGCAGTTCTCCAACTCTCATTGTTCAAGAGTTTGTAGCAAGACTTCATTATGTAATCATGATTGATTAAAGCAATGGCCTTTGGTGACTGAACTCAGTCTCCAGTCTCCTTCCCTCCTGGAGATCAGGGGTGAGGATATGGGCTGAAAATTTCAATCCTCATCACATGGTTGATTCCTCTGGCAACCAGCACCTATCCTCAAGTTATCTAAGGGCCTTCCAGGAGTCACCTCATTAGCATAAACTCAGGTATGGTCAAGTTTTGAACAAGAAAAGACATTCCATTCATTCCAGAAATTCCAAGGACTGTGGGAGCTCTGAGACAGGAACAAGGGATGAAGACCAAATACATATTTCTATTATATCATACCTTCTCAGACTCTACCAAAAAATAGGTCTTATGATTGTTTGGAAAACAATTTCCTCTCTAACAAAGAGTACAGGCTTTTCTATTTGAAATCTTTGAATTATCACTTTGACTAAATGAATGACTATTATTTTACAGTGACCTGTTATCCTATTTTGATGAAGTGTTTTAAGCCTTTAATATTTGACATACTTTCAAAAATCAAATTTCAAATTCTAAAATTAAGTATTTTCCAAAAGGAACTCCTAGATGTCCAAGAGAGACGTATTAGGCTTATTTAATATGTTAAAATTATATAGGAAGCACTGTCAAATAAGAAATGGTGCTTGACTTTCTTTGAGTTATGTTTGTATAAATGTGTTATTAAAGTATGTTCCAAAATTGTAAAAAATTCCTACAATTCTGATCTGTCTTGGTATATGTTATCAGTAATCATTATAATGATGTTAAATTGTATGCCACAGAAATAATCAAATTTCCTTGCCAATTGTGTCTTTAGGCTGGGTGC
>NW_012101610.1:78734-81065 GCF_000951045.1 Mandrillus leucophaeus
CGCCCACCGCCCCACCCCGCGCATGCTCCCAAGAGCCCCAGACCACCCTTCTCTGACTTCCCAAATATCTAATCCCTTGCTTTTCCTGGCCCACCGCTCAGTCCCCCAACTCTAGGACGACAGAAGTTAGGGATAAGGGGAATGACACACCGGCCTTGGCTACATTCAAGGTGAAGTCAACTCAATAGTCAAAATGAAGACTTTCATACAATATTTTAAAATATTTAAAATGTAAATATAAAATTTCAGAAGGAGCTATGTTGGCTTCTACAGCGAAAGGAAAAATCAGTAATCCTGAGCCGTCTTTGTTTAAAATTTTTATACTCTGTTCATTGTGGATTTTTTGGCATTGATTTTTATTTTAAATATTGCCTTTAGATGTTTTAGTTTAATATTTATCATGACTGCCGAGTGAATCCTATAAATTTTGTGCCATAGGTGAGTACCTCAGTTATTGTACTTGCCTCACTATGGTACAGCTTTACCCTGCTGTTGTCTTCACTGTGGTAGTGGCAGAAGTCTATGCAAGTAATCCCCTCCTTCACAGGGTTTGTTAGGGGTTAGCAGGAAATTTCCAGAGGCTCAGGCACAGGAGCTTACAAGCCCCCCAGGCTTGTCCCGGGACAAGGTCTCAGGGAAGGGCAGGGAAGAGATTTACACCAGCTTTCTCAATACTGACCCCTGCATTACTAGAAAGTTTATTATTATTCTTTCTGTTAAGTCATGATTATAATAGCAATTTCATTATTTTAACAGTAATAAAATAAGACACCTCAATAATACCTAATATTTAATATGCTACTTATTAATAATACTTATTATTGGAGGCTTGGGACAGTTAATTCTCTGTGTCTCTGGTCTCAACAGAACTGATGCAACCAAGACTGGTTTTCTCAGTGCTACTTTACTGAGGACCTGGGTGATGTGAACCAAAGCTTTATAAGGAAGATGGTTTGAGATGATTTGCAGAGTTGTCCTGTTTCTACAGGATTCACTGGAGTGAATTCCTATTATTGAGGTTTCTTATTTTGTCATTGTTAAAATAATGAAATTACTATTATAATCATGAGTTAACAGAAAGAACATTAATAAACTTTCTAGTAATGCAGGAGTCAGAAATAAGGTTTCTATTTAATCAGGGCTAAATTCGTGCATTTACTATGGAAACAAATACATATCTGGCTTTCTTATTTCGTATCTCTTTTAGTTGATGAGTGTTTGGTTTTGCTTTTTTCTCCTTGTTAACTTAAAAAAAAACACACACACAATTTATAAATTTAGACAGGAAGAGACTTTCTTATACGAGGTTACAGCCTGCAAGGTGGGATCGTATGCTGGGAAGCATGCTGTATTATTCCGTTTTCATGCTGTCTGTAAAGACATACCTGAGTCTGGGCAATTTACAGAAGAAAGAGCTTTATTGGATTTACGATTCCACATGGCTGGGGAGGCCTCACAATCATAGTGGAAGGCAAGAAGGAGCAAGTCACATCTTACACGGATGGCAACAGCAAAGAGAGAGCTTGTGCAGGGCAACTCCCATTTTTAAAAACCATCAGATCTCATAAGACCCATTCACTATCATCAGAACAGCACGGGAAAGACCCACCTCCATGATTCAATCATCTCCCACTGGGTCCCTCCCATAAGACATGGGAATTATGGGAGCTACAAGAAGAGATTTGGGTGTGGACATAGAGTCAAACCATATCACATGCCTTGGCTAAGATCAGAGACAGGCACTTTGAAGGAGGAGGGATGGTGTAGGAGCTTTATGCTGAACAGGTTGGCTAAATATACATATTCAACAGGTGAGAGAAGAAGCTATGAATATTCATGAAAGTGGTCCTGATGCATGCGTATTTAACAAACATGCATGTTACATACAACTCATGTTCATTCTGGGGTGGATGCAACATTTAAATATATTGCAATTCAGCCTGATAGTCAAAAGGTCTTTTCAGGACATGAAGGCATGCAAGTGTGCAACCTCTGTAAGTCAGCCAGAACCATCCTATGGTCGGTAGTCTTATCAGGAGAAAGGTACTGAAATCAGTCTCTTGTCCAATCAAGCTGTAGTTATGGCTGGTGGAACAAGGAATCAGTTTGTCAATATCTGTGATCTAGATGAGTTGTAATTGTCTTAATATTGCCTATCTTCAGCCAGGCACAGTGGCTCACGCCTGTAATACCAGCACTTTGGTAGGCCAAGGCGGGCGGATCATCTCGGGTCAGGAGTTCGAGACCAGCCTGGCCAACGTGGCAAAACCTCGTCTCTACTGAAAGTACAAAAATTAGCCGGGGGTGGTGGTATGCACCTGTAATCCCAGC